>NW_025887000.1:0-119766 GCF_002878395.1 Capsicum annuum
GTCAGAAGGTATCTGGTTACTCAAACAAGATCCATGTGCTATTAATGACTCGAAAACGTTTCATTGATATACCAATAAGTTCCTACTTCATTGTTATGGCATTGATGACTTTAAAACACTTCATTGATGTGCCAATGAGTTCTTACTTCATTGTTATTGCATTAATGGTCTATTTATATGTCTCTTATTGATGTATCATTGTTTCAAAGTATCAAAAATGCAGTGGCGATCGAAATAACAATCTCAAAGATTCATTGAACTAAGTGATGGAAGTTCTCTCTTATCGGATGGTATTTCAGGGGCATAAGCCTATCATGGGTCGATCCCTATTTATGTGTTTATGGGTGGTATCCCAGGGGCATAAGCCTATCATGGGTCGATCCCTGTTGATATGTACTGGAGGCAGCCTAATGGTCACAGTACAGTACAGTAATGATTACAAAGATGATGAGAACGAAGGTAAAGTGATTGAATAAATACAATGTACAGGTTGTCACAAGTTCTAGTAAGTGTGGTCCACTCCTATTACGATTTATTCACTTATTTCTGATTTCTATTGAGCTCCTATATCATATGTGATTATCTACAGCTTTACATACTCAGTACATATTTCTACTGACGTCCCCTATGGGGGACCTGCATTTCATGCTGCAGGCACAGGTGCCTCAGCTCATACACCGCACAAGTAGGAGCCAGGATATCCAGCTACTTTTGGTGAGCTCCAGTTTGCTTTAGGGCTTTTCGTGTCATATCCAGTCACTTTTGGTATTGTATAGAAGTCAGTTATATGGTGGGGTGTGTCCCGACCTTAGTTAAACTCTGTGTATTGTCTAGAGGCTTTGTAGACCTAATGTACAGTCAAGGTGGCATTTTGTTAATAGAGGTGATGGCTTCAACGGCCAAGTATTGTAAATATGTGTGCTCGAGCTTATAAAGGTGATTATTTCCTTTTATATGCGACATGATGCTGTCCGAATTTTTGGTTGTCATAGAGTTATGCATGGGAAGTATAAGGTTATGAGCTGGTTCTCCCAGGCCTCCTCGGTTATGGGTGCCAGTCCGCCCCAATAGAATTTGAGGCGTGACATTTCTTTAGGACTCAAAGTCCTTCTACAGACCCTTTTAGATGTTGGTACAACTGCATTGCTAGTAGGAGTAAGGAATAAGGGAGGTTTACTTTGAAACCTTTAATCATACTTCCTATAGTGACTAAAATTCTAAACAAAATTTTGAACAGGTTGCTTCATAGCCTCCAAATATACCGCTTGCATCCTTGCTAATTTTTAGACTTGAGATAAGGTCCTTGGATTTTCTATCTTTACTACCATATTCAACTCATTCTTTAACCCTCCAAGATAATAGTTGATTGCATTTTTCTCTGGCAGGTTAACTCTAGTTAGATGCCTTTAAAAATAGCCTGATAATCATTCACAGATCCTATTTGCCTCACCTTCTTTATTTTTTCTATGAAATCATCATAGTCTGACCCAAATATTTCAACTAAGCCATAACATACTCACTACATGTTGGAAGATGTAAGTACTTCCTATACTTTATGAAAGTTAAGTGCCATTGGACAGTTTCACCCTTAAATTACACGAATGCAATATTTACCTTCTCATACGTGGGAACATCTTCCATATTGAAAAATTGCTCCACCTTGAACAACCATGGCCTCAAATCCTCTCTTGAAAACTTCACGAAATCCAATCCTGACCACCTTAAGAATTGAAAATGATGATTGCTGTAACTTCCTGTTATTTTCTCCTTTTGTGTCCTTTCATCAAACTGTCTAGGTCCATCATTTAAGCCTTCCCTTTCTCAAACAATTTTAGGAGATTTACCCCTTTTATTTTCACCTGTCAAGGCCAATTTCTCCCTAATTTCCATTACTTCTTGATCTAATCACTTGAGAGTTGACAATTCTCCTGCCAGAGTTCCTACCTCTATCAAAACTTTTTACATTATCTCCCTTAGTTCACCCATTTCACTACTGGTTGATCCATTATTTCCCCTATTACTTTTAGTCATTATTCCAAGGAACGAAATTCTTTGATACCAATGTTAACCAAATAGCTTGAATTACTAATGATTCAAGGATTTGGAATAAGCTATTGTAGAACAGCCCAAGAGTTAAGAACAAACGGGAAGAGAATAAGAAGAGAAGAAGAGAGATTTTAGAGAAGGGGGCAATGAATAGCATTATTCTAGAACTCTGGTACACCTCACTAGTTTATATACAATTGTAGTATTGACCCAATCCCTCTAATTATAAACTAACTATCAGCTCAACTACCTTTCTTGAACAATATCTCAATGTAACAGTAATAAACAGTGGCTAGTTTAACTAATTGTCAGTTATAACAGAATTTGCTGGCATGGCAATTTCCAATTCTAATTAGCTAATTGCTGACATGGTACTTTCAAATTCTAGCTAGCTAATTAGTGTAACATAAATATTCTATTTTCTACTTGATGTGCCCTCCAAAATCAAAATGTTTATGCCTAAGATTTTTTCAATAATATGATACTAATATAAAAGTTGCGATTCTTCTTGTTGCCTATAGCTAAAGATTGAACCACCAAAATATGAAAATAGAGAAAAAATGATTTATCATACTTCTTGTGCATGCTGCTCTACAATGTGCTCAAATGGGTTTCAAAGACGTTATTTTTTTTCCCCTATTTAAAATACAAAACAACTAGAGAATGATAAGATGAACATATCATATGTTTCATTCTATATGTTTTCCTTTGGATTTTGCTTATTTGAGTATCAAATAAATAGTGTTTTTCATAAGAGTTGTCACTTAATCTGCTTTGTACAATAATAATTATCAGTTGTTTCATGAAATAGTGTTAACTTTAAAGGGATGAACAAGTTATTCTTACGTCCTGGGAATCTTGATTGTGTGAGTGTGGAACAAATGAATTTGAAGAAGGAAATTCTTGAATTAAACAAGAATCTATACCCCTCTTTAGAGCCATATTGCAATGGATTTTTGAATGTTTCTGACCTTCATACTCTATACTAGGAGCAGTCATGAAATCCTAATGGCAAGTGAGTTTTTTTTTTGTTTTTTCTTTCCAGTTTATGGTTATGTTGGATTTGGAATAGAAACTATTCATTCTTTTGAATGAAACCGAACTGATTGGCAAGCCAGCATCGAGTAGTAAAACTAGAAGTGATGACAACCAACCCAGGAAGGCTCAAATAAATTAAGTATAACCCCACAAGAACATCTTGAAATCGGTGTACAAAGTAATAAAAGGATAGGGAAATTAGTCTCCAAAACTAAAATCAAGCCTTGGAAACAATCTTTAGTAGAAATGCAAGGTAAGGCTACGTACGATACACCCTTGTGGTGGGGACCTTCCCCGAACACCGCACATAGCGGTAGATTTAGTGCATCGGGCTACCCTTTTTATAAACTAAAGTATCATTAAGCTCAATACTGTTATAGCTATCATTCAAACTCCAGTGTCATCAAAATTAGTCAAAGTACTGAGAAGGATAAACTATTTCACTTTGAAGTTCTTCTAACATACTTTTGTTACCTTGATCTTTGCATAATTAAGTTCATAGGCTCTCTTGAAAAGGTAAGTTGATCGTCCAATCTATTCATGTATCATTGCTCTTCGCCTACTTGCTCCTTTTGGTGCCCTACTTTAAGAGTTACTGTGTAAGACACGAAGTAAGAAAGAAGAAAGGTTAAAATAGTTAGAACTGGAAAATTCTTACTGTTTTTTCTTTTTTTGGTCATTTTATTTTCAAGCTCTTCATTCTTTTCTCGTGACAACTCATTTTACTATACACTTCAGCTCCTTTTTTTCCACTCTAAAGTTGTCACTTTTCTCTCCCTCACCTCTTATATTTTTTTCTCATCCTCACTTTTCTTGAAATTTTCTTTAAACTAAGTTCATTTGCTAATCCAGTCCTTCAGATGGTTGTAATGGTTCAAAAGTAATCTTCTTATCATCCCATTCGAGTAGATAATTGTTCTTTATCATGTATTATATTTGTATCATTCAACCAAGGTCTCCAAAGAATAATATGGCAAGCATGTAGTTGCATGGCACCAAAATTGACTTCATCTCTATAAGTCTCAATCATGTATTTAATACTCGACCTTAAAATTCTGGTTTCTTCTTTCAGCTTTACTCCACCCATTCCACCAAATTAATGGATAATCACATTTACCCCCCCCCCCCCCCCCAAAAAAAAAAAACCAACTTGATATCATTTGAAAATCACTAATAAATTTGAAATTTAAGATCAAAACTTGAAGAACAAGAAGTCAAAACTTCAACAATGGAAGAACTCTTTGGATTTTGTATTTTTTTGTTATTTTAATAATAAATGAAAGATAAGGATTAAGAATTGTAGGAACAACTTTTTTCCCCAACTTCTGACACCAAGATGATCGCAACCAACCCAGGAAGGCAATAAAGGATTGAGTGAAATACTCAACCCCACTAGAACATCGAAATTGAATAGACTATAGAAAGTAATAGAAGGATTAGAAGACTAAGAATTAGGGTAGTGAATGACAAGAACTTAACTATGAACTAGCTTAACCCTTGAATTCTCTACAACGATCAATAATCAAGGAGAAGAAAGAAAGGACCAAATCAAGTAACAGGTGCAACTAGTAAACCCCACGACAATTAAATTGGGATAAACCAAATTAACATTCAATTACATACTATAGTCATGGAAGAAAAGAAATGAACTAATATATGAGTTACTTATAAAAATAACAATCCAAGAGGTCATGAAAGAGAACTAAGATAATCCTAAAGATCACAAGAGTATTTGTCAACTTATTATTTATCCAAATGGGAAAGTAGAATATTTATAAAGGTCTTAGAGTAAATTGGTGAAGCCTAATGGAATCACATGACTGTCATCAAAAGGAGACGGATTACGGATCCTGCAGTTTTGACTAATTAACTAATCGACTCTAAGGTCAAATTAAAAAGCTAGGGATTCTTTGCAAGTTGGACACTGAAATGACTTATGATCATGCCAATTAAGGGTTATTGTTGAAAATCATTGAAGACATGGGTATTGGAAATAAATGGTTAAACTGGATATGATTTTGTATTTCCAATGTTAAATTCTATGTTTTGGTCAATGATGGACCAGAAGATGTTTTTCAATATCAGAGGAGGCTTAGAAAAGGTGATCATTTACACCTTTCTTATTCTTGATAGACATGGAATAACTAAATAATATGATAAGGTTGCATAAGTTAATGGGCGGATAGAAGGTTTTGGACCTCATCCAAATGCCACTAAAGGAATGGAAATTTCCATTGTGTAAATAGGAGGGTGAAAATAATGAACACTTATTCCTACATTGCTAGACAACAACAAATCTGTGGCACATCTTCTTTTGTATTTTGTGAATAACATAGAGTAATACCTAGCAGTTCTCCATTTGCACTGCTAAATAATTGAGAAAATGACCAAAATAGTCCTTGATATATTGGAGTTGAACTATTTGGTCCTTTATATATATATATATATATATATATATATATATATATAAAGAGATGGATCATTTTGGTCCTTTATCCTAAAGCCAACAGTAAATCAAAAAAAGTTTTTTAAATATAATTGTGGGTCCCTCAAAAGTGACACATGTTCGGGAATTCTTCGACAATTTCCAATTGGTTTATTCTTCTTTCGATTACAAAAATTCTCTTTAACACACAAAACTCTTCAACTCTCAAAAGAAAAATTATAAGATCTCTAGTTTCACCTCTTTCCATTTAGTTTTTGAACTTTTGTTTAAACAATGGAATAAATAAATAAATACATGGAAAAGCTATTAATTTTAAAAAGGGCAAAACAAAAAAATATTCTACGCTTTCATAGATTGGTTCAACAAGAGAGAATAGTTAGTTAAAACTAGAAAAGAGTGGTTTATGGAGATCTCCTTTGAGGAATGGAGTTTTTTTAATTTGATTTACTTAGTTTAAATTTATGTTATTGGTCTCGTTGTATTTTTTTTGTATGTATGAAAATGGGAGCTGCTGATAGTTATGTTCAGATGGAGATCAGAAATGAGTGTAGTGTGTGTTATTCTTTATATATGGATATGGAAAGTTGTGGACTGAAGATGAAGCATAACCTCTAATGGTGAATAAGAAGATTGAAGAAGAAAGATACGGCAGGTGATGGACTAAAAAACTGATAAGAGACTGCCAGGTGTCATTTATGAGGGACACACAGTTATATTTAACAGAATCTTATACCTTTATTGTTAATTTTAGGGATAAGGACCAAAATGATCATATTTTTATATTCATCAAGGACTATTTAAACCCCTTATATAACAGGGACCATTTTGGTTGTTTTTTGCTAAATAATTATTGGAGTATTGGAAGCAGAGGTAGTAGGAAGACCAGTTACAGTTCATTCCTACTTGAATTTGGTGGCCTATATGGAAAGAAATGAATGCAAGACATTTTGAAAGAATCAATTGTTCTATTTAGAAAATTAGAATGAATTTTCTTAGCTTGTTCTTTTTTGGGGTATAAACAAAATATGTGGAGAAAAGTAAGGTAGTTAGAAAAATTAATTGCAATGTGTAGGTGTATATGGTTTTAGGCAGGGGTTTAAGAACCTTTTTATTCTTGTAAATGTTACAGGTTGGCACCTTTTTTATGTCTAAAACAAATAGTCTACAGTATTCCTAAACTAGGCCTTAAAAAACAATTAGGCTGAAAATAGTAAAATTATTAGGGGTTGAAGCGTCTAGACGTCTAATAATCATCTAGACATTTTTGGATAGCGTCAACTCTAATTCATCTAGACGTTTATCTGATTTAGCTGTCTTCTCTCTACCTACTAGATGTTTTGAAATGTATGTTTTGAAATGTACAAATGATTTTGGTCTACGTTTCTGGTTCTGCTTCAATTATGCCTCCGTGCCTTCCCCTGGATTGATTCTTAGTTTCCAAATTTCTTTGAAGCCTATCAAGGATATGATGTTAACTTGATAAAAAAAACCCCAATTATGTACTTCGATAATGAAAGGAAATTGGAATCGTAAAAGGGGAATTTTTATTGATAATCCGAATTCAATACAAACTAGCTGTTACAACTGATAAATTGAATTGGACACTATAAGAAATAAGTCACCATGGAAGCTCCAATTGTCACCTATCAATGGTGATTAGGGATAGACTCAGTCGAGAGAAAGCATAAGTAGTTAGGAAGAAGACACAGAAATGAGTGGGAAAGATCATTAGGGTTTTACCAAAATGATTTGTTGCCCCCCTTCATAATAGTTCATTGTATTTATATTGAAGTGTATTGTCTGTGCCTCTTACGTGACCATAATGTATGTCTCTGACATGACCACTAATATAGGTCATGGCAATCCTTCTCGCTTAAAATCGACCTTGTTCTCAAGGTCATTGTTGAATACTTGACTAGCAGTTGATGATCTAGTTTTTTCGTAGGGTGTATTAAGCACCCACAAAAATACCTTAAGTTGCTCGGACTCTCCAAAAATGTCATCACACCCAAGTCAGATCCTTCAAAAATACATTATTTTTGGAGGATCTGACATGCACCCATAGATATTTTTGAAGAGTTCGAGCAACTTTGAAATTACCAATGCCAATAACCAACTTGCAATTGAACGAGTAGCTCAATTAAAGCAATCCAGAGTTGCATATTATAGTGGACAATTGCAGATGAAAGAAGAGAAATTTCTATCTTTATAAGAAGTTTAGGCCAATAGTTTAATAACTGAAACAACTTCTAACTGTAGAGATGCAATTGTATACCTTTCTTTTTTGAATTGAAGTTTTGAGACATAAGGAAATTGCAATTTTCCTCTCACAAAATGCAAAAGCCCATGAATGTGTTTACAAGAGCAGAACTTTCCTGAATAGCAATGTAGATTAAACGACATCACTTTCATATACTTAATCAGTCTTTCACGAAACTTTTCTGAAGTAATCTTTAGTAGAATAAGCAATACCCATTGAACCAAATTTATCACAAAAATATGTCCATTTGCTTTGATGTCACTCAACAGACCTCTTAGGTTGTAATTAGTTATTTCCTCAGAATGACCCAACTTGATATTATTGGTATGCAAACAGCTGCAAATGAACCACCTCTATATCCATTAAAAAGTCGACATTTCACATCTCATTTGATCTTTATCTGCCACAACTCCCAAAATATGGAGAAAACCAAACCTGGAAAATCTCTATGAATCTGAATGCATCATACAAAAATGCAATGAATTCACATTTACAAGTGTACCAATCACGCTTCCGTATAGTTTGACTATTCCCAAAGGAGATGCCCTAAGAAGTAGAAGCACACTATAAGTGTTTAAATGTGGCAAGAGTAGTACAAATTCATTCTTCTCAATAAAGACTACAAAATAATACTTCCTGACATAGAC
The DNA here is from genome assembly GCF_002878395.1 of Capsicum annuum. Lineage (NCBI taxonomy): Eukaryota > Viridiplantae > Streptophyta > Magnoliopsida > Solanales > Solanaceae > Capsicum > Capsicum annuum. Next base: position 8,438 of record NW_025887000.1, read on the forward strand.
TACAATAGAAGTAGCTCTATCAAACAGCTGATATAACCGAAACAACAAGTGAAGAACCTCCACTGTATCAAAACTTAGTAGACGTAACTGAGCAATAGTGCAGAGTGCATAGTACTGGCAACTTGAACTTAATAGGATTTATATAATTGATATCAATCACATCCAAGATAGTACCTCCAGGGTCAAAAAGTATAATAGCTTCATTATTTTTCTTCTCAAAGCCATAAGAGAAGAAGTCGGCAATGAGTTTATTAATCAGCCCGATAGAATAAGCAATGAGCACATGTAGGAATTAAAACATACCCAACTCTACTCCATCAAGGAAAGTCCATATAACCTATCCAATATCAAAGTAATTGCACATGTGTAAGCCTAAGGTACATCCAACCCATGAATTGACTCGGGTCATTTCACTCATTTGCCTGTACTTTCGCGGTGAATCAAGGAATGTACTCCGAATGGAAATATAAAGCTTAAAATTTATGGAAATCAGAAACGGATGGCCTACAACACCAAATATGGAGTCCATACGCAACAGAAAACAACCACTCCTTCGAGGAAACACAAAGAGTCTAGCGGCACTTGATCTCATTGCCATGAACTCACAACTAATTCCTGGAACCAACGCTGAAACATGTCCTTCGTAAGTAATAAAGTGTGTATATTTACCCTAAATTGCAATTGTAGATTTTGGAGGTATCCACCAGGGTTTACAATAGGGAAGTTTGCTCTAGAATCAAAGCAAAATTGATTCAAAATACTTTGATCATTGGGCATGGAATTAATATGATAAGATAATATTTGAATGATCTCCTTGAAATCATCCATAACCATAAATTGAATAATGTCTTGTAGTACCAAGAAATGTTGTAAGTAAACTACAACTGAATAAATGCATACTTTACTTTTTCTTATTAAGGAAATCCCAAAAAGCCTACCCTAATCAACCCAATTACAAATGTATGAACCCAAAGCATGTGGAAGCAAATCAGTAGTTGTAAGAGGGCCACAACATGTTGTCAAACTCTGCCATTCCAGCTTTATATCGAATAGCTTGTCACTAAACTCTATGTAAAGCTTATATTCCTTGTATGGCAATTCATTGAGACACATCAATTTCAATATTGTATCCTTAACATCAAGAACATAAAGTCATGAATCCAGATGTAAGTTCATGATATCGATCTCCATGGTTTTTGTATTATAGATGGAGTGAAATTCAACTAGAATTTCATATTATACCTATTGAGGACATTCATCAAACACCTGATCCTCATTACATTCTAAATTGACCTCACTATTGTTTTCCACTTTCAGCAGTTCAACAATAGCATGGTTGGAAGACCCACCTCTACTTGGTTATCCCCTTCATTCATTTCCCCCGAACAAACATCAAGACAAAAACAACATTGTCAGTTAACACTACGTAAACACCATAGATATAAGTGTTACATTGGCAGGCAACACTCAATATGCAATCCTCACACCAACTTCAAAATTGTTTTAAATCCATAAGTATTCCTGAAATTCCATCCATAGGGCCTTTCTAGTGGCATTGTTTCATTCAACTAATTTAGCCAAAGTCGATGATTTTGCAAACATATTCTTCTAATACTACCATAGTCGAGACATGTTTGTGTCTCTTATACCCATTGTTATGTACTTTGATAATGAAAGGGAAACTGGAATCACTTAAGGTAGATTTTTATTGCTAATCTGAATTAAATACAAGCTAGCTATTATAACTGGTAAACTAAATTGGAAACTACGAGATATAAGTTATTGTGGAAGCTCCAATCATCACCTGTCAATTGCTATTAGGGATAGAATCAGTCAAGAGGAAGAAAAGAGAGAAATGAGAGAATGAGAGAAAAAGATCATAGATTTTACCAAAATGATTCATTGCCGCCCTTCACAATAGTTTACCGTGTTTATATTGAAGTGGACTATCCGTGCCTCTCATGTGACTATTGATACGGGTCATGGAACCCCCTTTCTTGAGAGATCATGGAATAAAACTAAGATTATTCAATGCTCACGAGAACATTATCCCTAAATAATGCCATAAAATACAACTAGGACAAAAATAGAAAAAAAATGGTGGGACTGAATCGTCTAGACACTTGGTAACCATCTGGAAGTTTTTGGCTAGATTTAACTCTAATTTGTCTAGCCATTTACCCCATCCTCTTCCTGAGAGTGTCCTTGAATCCTTTCAGTTTCTCTGCTACCTGATTAAGCCAAACTTAGGTCATGTACTGTGAAGGACTTCGTTTGGAATAAAAGATCATTCTGGGAAAGAGGATTCTAATGTTACAACTCCTAGAAAATAAAAGAGGGGGCAGATAAGGGTCTTAGAAAGGTTACTATCATGAAGAGATATTTGGTGCCTCTTAGGAAGGTGATGGTGTGAGACATTTATCAAGTATATTCTCTTCGATTCCTAGTAATTGTTCTTTTTTTGGAAATTAATTCTTGTTTTATTTCTTCTGAAATACAAACTTCATTGGCTAAAATATTATTAGCATCCCGAGTGTTAAAAGTAAACAAGTCCCAGTTTTACTGTATTTTATGCAAGATCTAGCTAACTTGCAATTCCGAGTAGGTGGCCATATTTTGTTCTAAGGTTTCTCTACTATTCTATCATAACCTTTTGTCAATTTGCAAATGCAGTATCAGAATCAGATAGTGATTTATAAACAAAAGCAAAAGTAAACAATAGTATAAAGATTGGTAGACCTTGATGTGAAAAGCGAGTACTGAAGTGCATACTCCCTTGAACTGAAGCTTGTGACTTATAGAAAATATAAAGAAATACCAAACATTTATGAATTTAGTTTTACAGTGGCTGATATCATCGAGGAATTTGTGTAAGTAAATACAATCCATGGAATTACAGAATGTATCAAAATCAAAGAACATTCTTTAGTCTATGAGAATTTTTATGAAGCCTTTCATTTGCTTATCTTCAATGAAAGTTTATAATATCAGCCTCCAATGTAAAGTACTACCAATACTATCTTCTGAATCTTCAAATATGAAATTCAAAAGATTGACTGTTTCTCGTTGGGATCAGTTTAAGCATCATTGTTTGAAGCACACACTTCTCTGAAGCACATTAACCCATGAAATGATAACCACTCGCTTTATATCAATCCATCATTTTAAGCAATAAATAGTAACTTTTAATATTACTGGTATCAGATTTCTACTCATACACGTGGTCCATTTTCTCACAGGTGCCCCAGTCCTCCTTATTACTTAGAGAAGAGAAAAGGCTGAGGGAGGGGGCTAGCATATGATGACTGCATTTACTTATAGTCCACATGTGATTAATCTATTTCTATCTTTTTATAAGAGAGCATTATTTTTTTTTGCCAGTGATATAATCCTCTTCCAAGGTTGGTTCTATGTTTTTCTTCGTTTCCACTATCTGATGCCTTCTCATGCTGCAACATTAGTTGAGATTTGGTTTTTAGCAAAGATGTGTTGATGTGTAGTCGTTTTGAAGAAATATTCCATATTTGCAGCCAGTAGTGTTTCTCCATGGAGGCCCTGGGGGTGGGACTTCACTTAATAACAGGAGGTTCTTTGATTCTGTCTTATACCAAATCATTCTATTTGATCAAGTAGATATTCTTAACTAAGTGCTAATTCATGCACTTTGTGTTTTTTCAAATGAAAAGATTGCCATCTTCTAGAGAGGTGCAGGTAAAAGTAAGCCTCATGCTTTCTTGAAGGAGAACACTAGGTGGGATCTCATTGGGGATATTGAAAAACTAAGAGAGCATTTAAAGATTCCGAAATGGCAGGTGCAAATCACTCTCCTTTTGTGACTGCTAGGTCGATGGTAGTTCATAAGCCTCTAATAGGTGATAGGTGTGAGTTTGTTGCAGGTATTTGGTGGCTCATAGGGAATCACTCTTGCTCTTGCATACAACATATCACATCCTGACAAGGTCTACTAGTTGTTATTCTTTAAGTTCAAGTTTTGTAGTTCAAACTTGTTTGGAGGAAGTGATAGATCTATTCGCAATATCACGTGAAATCTATGTTATTGCTAAAGATGTTAAATGACCTTTCTATTAAAGGTTACTGGTATCATTCTTAGAGGGATATTTTTGGTGCGGAAGAAAGAAATTGATTGGTTTTATAAGGGCGAAGTGCTGTAATCTACCCTGATGTTATGTTTCTGAATTTTATGCGTGCATATGATTGATAATAGTTAAGGGAGGCCAACCAACTATACCTAGTGCACAGCTGTATTGAGTTGTAATAGAATCTGAGAAGTATAAACTATTTCATCTACTGCTGGAATGTATTAGTCTGATTATATATGAACTTTTAAATTAGACGTAGGATATAAAAATATAGATTTGCAAAGGGCATTCCTATTTAGTTTTTCCCTACGAAGATGACAATTAACTTTTATATCTACTTGTAGATCCTTTAAATAATCACTTGAAAGTCAATGTTTTAGCCAGTTCACTATTTTAAGTCTACAAATGAAATGCATTCTCCATAATATATGTCTCATTTTGCAATTTCTAGAAAAGTTGTGATTTGTCTGAGGTATTTCTTTTAACCAATATTTCTAAGTAAGAAGACGGCTCATTCAAAATGTTTAATCATATTGTATTAAGTGTTTAAATGTTTACCTAAACCTAGGGAAATGATAAATGTGTAGATCTGGTGATCATGGAGGTGTTATTTTCACTTGGTTGTTTAATGGGACCGCTAATGTGGTTTTCAAAGTTAACACCACCTTTTTCTGTCATCTGTTACAGTTTTGGAACCATTCAGAGATCTGATTTCATAGGAAGAAAGAAGTTGTTTTAGGCTTACCACAAGAGATTAAATTCGGATAACCTAGAAACATAGGTAATAACTTGTTGTTTAATTGCATGTCCTAGTTTCTTTTATTATTCCTAATTTTGTGAATATGTTAAAATTTCCTTTTTTTATGGTAGAAAAAAAATGTTAAAAAAAGAAAATTTCCCTCCGTCCCATTTATGTGGCAGCCCTTCCTTTTGAATGCGTCCCAAAAAGAATAACACCTTACTAATTAGAACCAATTTTGCTTTAAAATTCCCCCTTTATCCTTAATGAAATGATTTATAGCGACACAAATATGTAAGGATTATTTTATACCACAAGATTCAAAAGTCTTCATTTTTTTCTTAGATATTGTGTCAATTCAAAGGGTGCCAGATAAAATAGGACGAAGGGAGTAATTGTTTACTCTTTCCCTTTTGATATCCTTGATTTTTCACTTACACAACCCCTGAAACTTTTGAACATGTATGTGTTGTGTTGTTGATATAACTTGATTTTATTTGAATCCTCAACAATGGTAGAAGCGCCTTTTTGTTCTTTTGTTAGCACCAGACAAGTATTGTCCCTTTTTTTTATAACTGTGGTGTCCAGGCCAGACAACTATTGTGCCTAAAATAGAATGATTGAAGTAGTCATAAATTGTCTTAGTTTCTTCTATTTTTGTGTAAACGGGATATAATGGGGCTTTTTTGTGTGGGGAGGGGGGGGGGGGGATATGGTAGATTTTCTAGGCAATATGGTAAATTATAAGTTAGCAACAATAATCCCAGTACACTATTTTTTGGGAACTTTGCTTGTAAAGTACCCCATTGGCACCTTCAAGTGCCGATGCTTTTGGATTGAATACAATGTTAACTTATTCAAAAAGGAAAAAACTCATAACTACTGCAATAATACACCATGCTACTTTTTTCAGTATAGAAGTCAAAATTAGGTGGCTTAACAGTTTTAAGAAGTTGTTATGAGTCGTGAAAAGATATGATAGAAAAGTTAAAAGCATAAAGGATTTTAGTATGATAGGCAGCACAACAACTTCACAGCTTAGTCCCTCCTGCATTGATATGGGTTGTTTGTGTTAGGTTGTGGAGCCTGATTAATTTTCTCTATGTAACTATACATACTCTTAGTCATTAATATAAATAACTCATCCACCGTGTAGGTTACTCACGGGGTGTTACCACGTAATTCATTCTCACTTATTTCTCTCTCTCCTTAAGAACTTTCTCTCTAGTTTTCTTCATCCTCTCTATAGATTTATTGTGTGTACACACAAATTGATCCTAACAACTAGTATCAGAGATTGGGAGATTTATTACGATCACTGAAGATGGAAGGATCAAAGCTTGGAATTGAGAAGTTTGATAGATCCAATTTTGATTTCTGGAAGATGCAGATTGAAGCCTTTCTATACCAAAAAGATCTTCATGAACCCTTGACCAGGGTGAAGACGAAGTCCATGAAGAAGGAGAAGTTGTAGCTCAAGGATCAGCAGGCTCTAGGGTTAATCCGGTTGACTTTGTTGATAAATGTGGCATTCAACATCGTCAAGGAGAAGACAACATCTGATCTGTTAAAGGTTCTATCAAATATGTACGAAAAAACATCTACGATGAAAAAGGTATATTTGAATCGTAGATTGTTCAATTTACAGATGTCTAAGAATGGATCTGTTGCTGATCATATAAATGAGTTCAATAGATTGTTAGTCAACTGTGTTCTGTGGATATTAATTTTGAAGATGAAATTAAAGCATTGATTTTGATGTCATCTCTGCCTGAGTCTTGGGATATTGTTGTTACTTTGATTAGCAGTTCCCGTGGATCTGAGAAACTGAAGTTTGATGAAATCCGAGATGTTGTTGAAGGGTCAAAATACACATGGCAGATCAAAATCGAAGAATGATTCTATTAATTCAGCAGAAGACATTAGGGATTCTCTAATCCTTATTGTGGATAGCCTGGTTGAATCCTGGATATTGGATTCTGGCACGTCTTTTCATTCATCCCTAAGCAAGGAATTGTTCCAAAATTTCAAGTCTGGAAATTTTAGAAAGGTGTATCTTGCTGACAACAAGCCGTTGGTGATTGAAAGAAAGGGGGATGTCTGTATAAAAACTCCAATAGAAAATTAGTGGACATTGGAGGATGTCAGATATATTCCTGGTCTCAAGATAAATCTAATCTATGTTGGTCAGTTGATAGCATAGGCTACGCAACATAGTTTGGGAAAAGTTTATGGAAGATTGTGAAGGTGATATGGTAGTAATATGTGGCACAAAATCTGGAACTTTGTATACCACTACAGGGTGTATAAATATGGTTGTTATTGCTGAGGGTATTTTTGGTTCATGTTTGTGGTACAACAGACTTGGACACATAAGTGCCAAAGAAATGAAGATGTTGACTACAAAAAGAGTTTTAGAAGGGCTGAAAACTGTTGATATAAGTTTTTGTGAGAGTTATGTTATATGTAAATAGAAATAAGTAAGCTTCATGAAGATTGCGAGAGAGCCGAAGAAACTATGGCTGGAAGTGGTCCATACAAATATTTGGGGACCATCTCCTGTTTCATCACTTGGTGGATCCAGATTCTATATCACCTTCATTGATGATTTCAGCAGGAAGGTATGGGTTTACTTCTTAAAACATAAGACAGATGTGTTTACTACTTTCAAGAGGTAGAAAACTGAAGTTGAAAATCAGACTATCTTGAAAATCAAATGCCTGAGGTCTGATAATGAAAGAGAATAGACAAGTCAGAATTCAAAAAGTTCTATGCAGTTAAGGGAATCAGATTGATGAGGACAGTTCCCGGGAAGGCAAGGCAGAATAGAGTTTCTGAAAGGATGAACAGAACATTGAATGAGCATGTAAGGAGCATGAGGATACACTGTGGGCAGCCTAAGATATTTTGGGCAGATGCTATGAGCACAGTTGCATACTTAACAAACAAGGGACCATCAGTTCCTCTAGGGTTCAAGATTCTAAAAAAAGTATGGACAGAAAAACTACTCAAGTATTCCTACTTGAGAACTTTTGGTTGTACTGCTTATGTTCATATTGATCCAGAGAAGAGAGATAAGCTTGATGCTAAAGATATAAAGTACTACTTTATAGGTTATGGTTCTGACATATTTGGGTACCAGTTTTGGGATGATAGGAACAAGAATATCCTAAGACATTGTGATATGATATTTGATGAAAATGTCTTGTACAAAGACAGAGTTCAAAAGGTTCAAGAGACTACAAAGAAGGTAGGAGTTGAGGTTGAGTTGCCGAAGAGTACACCCAAAGATGTTATAGCAGAAACTCAACAAACTCTAGACACTATTGTTAAAGAACCAGAGGTGGAACAAATGACACCTAAGAAGGTTGAGAGAAGATCATCCAGGACCATTAGAGACCCATATAGGTATTCACCATCATTACATTATCTGTTGCTGACTGATGAAGGGTAACCAGAGTTTTTCTAAGGCTCTGTAGGTGGAGGATTCAATAAAGTGGGAGCAAGCCATGGATGATTAGATGAGCTCACTTAAGAAGAATAACACGTGGATGTTGACTTAGTTACCAGTAGGGAAGAGAGCCTTGTTGAACAAGTGGGTGTTCAGAATCAAGGCAAAACCAGATGGCAAAAGAAGGTTCAAGGCTCGGTTAGTAGTTAAAGGATATTCACAAAGAAAAGGTATTGATTATGCTGAAATATTTTTTCCTATTGTGAAATTAACTACTATCTGAATTTTAGTGAGTATTCTTGCATCAGAGAATTTACAGCTTGAGAAAATGGATGTAAAAATTATGTTTTTATATGGAGATTTGGATAATGAAATCTATATGCTGCAACCAGAGAGGTTTGTAGTTCCATTCAAGGAACACATAGTGTGTAAGCTCAACAGGAGCTTGTATGGGTTGAAGCAAGAATCTAGACAGTGGTACAAGAAGTTTGACTCCTTTATGAGAAAGAGTGGCTTCCGCAGGAGTAAAAAGGATCAATGTTTCTACATTAAGAAATACACTGATTCTTATGTATTTTTACTCTTGTATATGGATGATATGTTGATTGCAGGATCCAGTATGAAGGAGATAAACTTTCTGAATTCTAGTCTATCTTTTGAGTTTGAGATGAAAATTTTAGGTGCAGCGAAGCAGATTCATGGGATGAGGATTTCTCGGGATAGATCTGCTGGCACTTTGAATCTATCCCAAAAGAAGTATGTTGAGAAGGTGCTGGACATATTCAGAGTTAATGATGCTAAACCTAGGACTACTCTATTAGAAATATCGCAGGAGCAGTCACCGAAGACAGCTCAAGAGCCGGAGCACATGGCACTTGTTCCATATGCTTCTACAGTTGGGAGTCTGATGTATGTTATGGTCTGCAATAGACCTGACATAGCATATGCTGTGGGAGTTGTTAGAAGGTACATGGCAAACCCCGAGAAAGAGCATTGGGAACCTGTAAAGTGGCTTTTAAGATATCTGAGAGGTACATCCAGTACTTCACTTTATTTTGGCAATGGCAAGGTTGTTCTGCAAGGTTTTCTTGATGCTGATCTTGGTGGGGATGTGGACTTGAGCAAGAGCACTTCCGAATATATTTACACTGTAGTGAGAAAATTCTTTATACAGATACCCAGAGTGCCATACAGTTGGTGAAGAACCAAGTCTATTATTCAAAGAAGAAGCACATTAGAAAATGGTACTATTTTACACGTAGGGTAGTGGAAGAAGGTGATATGTGTTTGGAAAAGATAGAGGGTGCAAAGAATCCAGCAGACATGTTGACAAAATGTTTTAATTTTGGTAAACCAAGGTTGTGCAAAACCTTAGTTGGTCTTTTGTAGTTGTGTCTATAGATGTTTTGGTGTGGTGAACATATTGATGATGGAGGAATATTATTTATATTTTTTGAGAATGTAATTCTTGGATGACAGAATCAGTCTCTAAGTGGGAGAATTGTTAGGTTGTAGAGCCTAATTAATATGTGACTTACTGTTATATATTAATGTTTACGCGGTTTAATGTTTTATTCTCATTTCTCTATGTAACTGTAAATACTCTGAGTCATTAATAATAATAGCCTATCCATTGTGGAGGTTATTCACGGGGTATTACCACGTAATTCATTCTCACTTATTTCTCTCTTCTAAAGAACTTTCTCTCTAGTTTTCTTCATTCTCTCCATAGATTTAGTGTGTGTGCACGCAAATCGATCCTAAAATATTTTCTCCTTTTATGAGGTATAAGATGGTTAGTGAGATCACATGGATTATCACTAAGGGGAGGCCACAAGTGATGTGGTCTTGGTTTAAGGGAAGGATTGTTGGGAAGCAAAGTAATCCCACACTGGAGAAATAGAGGAAGCATGTCCAATATTTAAAGTCTCACCTAACTCCATTAGTATGGGTCCTTTTGGGAGGTGCCCAAAAATAAATCTGTGATGGCTTGGCTTAAAGAGGACAATATCATACTAGTGACGGAGTTTGGGTGAAGTTACACACGGTCCCAACAAGTGGTATCAGAGCCCAGGTTTGAGTTTGTCAGAGTAGTGGACTGTGTTCTGTGATATGTTCATGGTGTGACAATAAGACTTGAGATCTGCAGGTGGTGCCTTATGTCAAAAGTCTTTCTAAAGAGTAGTGGTCAGGCGGTGTGTCACATTGGGTGATAACGGCGGTATAAGATGTTTGGCAGATTATGTGAAGTGACCTAGTAGTTGGAGATCTACAGTTGATGCCTTGTGTCGAAAGACTTCTTGATAAATAGTGGTCAAGCAGCGTGTCCAACTGATAGGTAGTGGTGGTACAAAATGGTTAGCGAGATCAAATGGATTATCGATGAAGGGAAGGTCACAAATAGTGTGGTCTTGGTTTGAGGAGAGGATTGTTAGGAAGAAAAGCAATCCCGCACTGGAGAAATAGAGAAAGCATGTCGAATATTCAAAGTCTTACCCAACTCCATTAGTATGAGGCCTTTTGGGAGATGCCCAAAAACAAATTCGTGAGGGCTTGGCCCAAATCGGACAATATCAAACTAGTGCGATGTTTGGGTGAAATTACATGCGGTCCCAACAGTTTATAAAGAGAGAAATATGAGAGATTTTGAGGGGGTAGAGTCTAGTTTTTCTCAGGTGAGGAATAGCGTCTGGTCTCTCATTTTTTTTGGTGCACCCATAATATTCCTAGTTGTATAGAACAATAGGTGGACCTTATAGAGAATCAGATTTTGTAGATTCCTTACCTTTTGTTTTTTCCATTATATATGGCTATCTTGACCTTGTTTATGAATGAAATTCACTTACCTTATAAAAGTAAAAGAAGAAGATATAATGTCATTTGTGTCTGCAGATTTCATCTGGCAGTTTCTAATCATTTTGCCTCCTTCACGTTAAATCAACTCCACATATTTCTATATTACTATTAAATACATTACAACACTTGTTTGGTTGTCTCAAGTTCTTAATGTTTTAGTATGCAGCAACTAGGGCATGGACTAAATGGGAAATGATGACTTCTCATCTTCACCCTAATAAAGAGAACATAAAGAGAGGAGATGATGATCATTTCTCATTGGTGAGTACATCTATGAAGTGCATATGGTTTCCGGGTGACCTTCCTATTAAAGCATTGTTCTTTAGAATCTATATTCTTAAAACTCTATCCAAGAGCTGCAGTTTCATTGTTTTCCATATCTCTTTTGCCTATACTAACAATTTGAAATTACAATATTTTGGAAACTCAATGTGAAACAATTTTTTTATAGTAATAGGATTGTTATAATTCGTTATATAACATCAACATTTCTTTCTTTATTCAGGCATTTGCAAGGATTGAGAACCACTATTTTATCAACAAAGGGTTCTTCTCTTCAGATTCTTTCCTTCTGGATAATGTTGAAAAGATAAAGCATTTCAAAACAATAATTGTTTAGGTAAATTTTTCTTTTGTTTATGCTTTAACTTTGCACTACCTTCACAGAGCTCAAAACTCCCCCAATACGTATGGCCTTGTCCAGAGACAGAACACTGAATAGTCCAGAAGACTTGCTTTTCTTCCCAATGATGGATGAGATTCTTTTTTTTTTGTTCTTTTAGATAAGTTGATTTGTGAAAATGTGTGATTGAGGACTTACATATAGAACATAATGGTAGGGGATGAATGGTTGCCAGCGTTGTTCTAGCACGACCCAAATCTAAACTTAGGCTGTGATGATCATTATACTACAAGCTACTACCAATTCTAGTCGTATATTTTGGAGAACCCGACATTGGTGTAATAACAATTTTGGAGAATTCAAGCAACATAGACACTAAATGCTACTTGTCTTGTACCTGAATCGTCGATCTCCACACCCTCCTATCAAAATACCATTTTTCCAGTAAGCTGAAGAAGAGGGAGAAGATAAGGTTCTCTTATTTAGTACGAATAGAACAAAAAATTAAAACTATGGCCAGATCTATAAATCTGGTTAAAACTACTAAATAATCATGAACTTAGGTTGGAATCACCAAATGAGTAATTATAACCAAACTAGATACCCATGCCCGTGCAAGGCTCGGGTATTTTGGCAACACTAATTTACAAAAGAGATTCAACTTTGGGAAAGATTATTTCCTAATTGTTTTAATTGTTTAATATAGGAGTATAAAAAATAAATGTAGTACAATGAACCAATGTTAACATAATATATATATTCAGTGTGGAACAAAATTGAGTTTTCTAGACTGGTCCAACTAATACAAAAGTAATTATATGTCGATAAAAATCTAGTTAGATTGTTGCAACTACAGTTGGCGGAACGTCTTTCATTTGGACATTCCTGGAAAAGTACATGATGCACGTCTCATTTGAAAGTTTCAAATATATAAGTTGAGGAGACATACGTTGATTTTGAAATATTTATTGCATCATAAAAGTACCAAAATACTCTTGGTAGTCATTTAATAACGAACAAAAAGATATTTATAAAAAATTACTACCATGTATAATTCAATTACAAAGATCTAAATAAAAATATTATTAAAATAATACACGAGGACAAAACTAATAAGTATAAGAAAAAACCAAAATGCATTTGTAACCATTTTATTGCACCATAAAAATGAGAAAAAAACTAATAAATATAAGAAAAAAACAATATGCATGTGTGACCATTTTATTGCACCTTACCCTTGGGGTATAAAAAACAAGTAATTTAATAAGGAACCAAAAATATTTATAAAAAATTGCTACAATACATAATTCAATTACAAAGGTCTAAATAAAAATATTATTAAAATAATAGATAAGGACAAAATTAATAAATATAAGAAAAAATAATATGCATGTGTAATCATTTTATTGCACCATAAAAATGAGAGAAAAGGCATCTTTTCCTCCCCAAACTTGTCCTCCCAACTCACTTTAGCACTTAAACTTAATTTTCGTTTGTTTACCCCCCTTAACATCTTTAAAGTGTATTAATTTCATCCCTCAAAACTGAATACACTCTCACAACGGAGAGAGTGTTACACTCGCCTACACATCACCACCACGTCAATGCCACGTCAACGCCACATCATTTCCACGTAAGAAATTACTATTTTTCTAAAAAAAAATTAATCCCCCGCATATTATTGTTATATATATTTTTTTAAAAAGAGAAATATATATATATACTATTTGATTTATATATATATATATATATATATATTTATTTTTATATATATATATATATATTAAATAAAAAAGACACCCCCCACCCGTATTTTCTTTCTTCTTCACACCCCCACCCCTACCCTACAATTAACGCAGCCCCCACCCCCTGCACCATCTTCCCCTGCGATATTCTTCTTTAGATTCCCTCCCCCCCTCCTCCTCCTCCAGCACCCCCCACCTCACCCAACCCAACCCATTTTTTCTTGACCAGTCCCCTCACCCTCTCTTTATCCCCTTTCAACCTCCACCCCTGCCATGAAAAATGTTTTCCCCTATATTTTTTTTTTCAATTGCTCCATTAAAACAATCAGATAACAACTATGAAAACACCAATTTAAGATATTTCCTTCATTAAAATACTATTTGACCCATTTTTCTTAATTGACTGCCAATTTCTTCCATGTGTAGAAGTAAGTAGAATCTTAGAGTCGAAAAATAGCTCGTGTTTGGCAGAGATAAATGCCATATTCGTTAAGAAGTTAATCACTTTAGCAATGGACAGGAAAAATAGAGAAAAAGAAATGGCTTCCATCTTGTTATCATCCGTTTGTTTTCCAGCAGATGATGTGGTAAATGGCTTTGTAATGTTAATAGAATTAGTAGACGACATGGCTTTAGACATTTCAATTGTTGTTGAGGACTTAGCAATGTTTTTGGGTAGAGCAAAAGTAGATGAAGTTTTAACTCCATAAGACATGAAAGAAATTGACAATCAATTTTTTGAGCTGAATTCAATGGATATTATTGTTTGATGATGTACCAGAGAAGAAAAGGGTATGTTGTATAGGTGTGGGTATGGGTATGGGTATGGGGTGCAGGTGTGGGCATAGAGTGCGGGTGTGGGTATGGGGTGCGTGGTAGGGATGAGAGGAGAGAGAAGATGGAGGGGATTATAGAAGAAAAGGTTGATTTATATATAAATATATATATATATATGTGTGTGTGTGTGTGCGTGTGTGTGCGTGTGTGTAAAATAAGTGGGACCATATAATTTTTTAAATAATAAACGAGCCCCTTTTTTAAAAAAAAATGACACATCAGCATTAGGGGTGAAATAAATATACTTTAAAGATGTAAGTGGGGTAAATAAACGAAAGCTTAGTTTAAGGGCTAAAGTGAGTTGAGGCGACAAGTTCAGTAGGGAAATCATGTTTCTTCTCTAAAAATGAGGACCAAACTAATAAATATAAAGAAAAAGCAATATGCATATATAACCATTTTATTGCACCATAAAATTATCAAAATACCCTTGGTAGTCATTTAATAAGGAACAAAACAATATTTATACAAAAATAGTACCACGTATAATTGAATTACAAAGGTCTAAATAAAAATATTATGAAAATAATACATAAGGACAGAACTAAAAAATATAAGAAAAAACTAATATGCATGTGTAACCATTTTATTGCACCATAAAAATAAGAATAAAAATAATAGATATAAAAAAAAGCAATATGCATGTGTAACCATTTTATTGTACCATAAAATTATTGAAATACCCTTGGTAGTCATTTAATATGGAACAAAAAGATATTTATAAAAAAAAGTATCTTGTATAATTCAATTACAAAGGTCTAAATAAAAATATTATTAAAATAATATATGAGGACAAAACAAATAAATATAAGGAAAAAACAATATGCATGTGTATTTTATTGTACTATAAAAATGAGGACAAAACTAATAAATATAAGGAAAAAATCATATGCATGTGTAACCATTTTATTTACTACTATATATAAATAAAGACTGGGGTGACTAAAATTACCAAACTACCATTGACAGTCACCCCAATCTTCACTTATATATACCCTATTTCACCCTTGAACTATACCCAAAATGGCTGAGACACACCTTAACTTAACGGGTGTCCTATTACCCCCTGAACTAATTAAAAGTGTAATTTTGACACCCTTAGTTCCCACGTGGCACACATGTGTGCCTACGTGGACCCTTTAGTGTGTTGTGCCACATATGTGCCACGTAGGAACTAAGGGTGTCAAAATTACACTTTTAATTAGTTCAAATGGGGGTAATAGGACCCCTTTTATGTTGAAGTATGTCTCAGCCTTTTGGGTATAGTTCAAGGGTGAAATAGAGCATTATCTCTAATAATACTAATAGTAATAATAAAAATAATATAATATAATAATAATGGTAGTAATGATAATAGTAAAAAAAGTAATAATAGTAATAATAATAATAATAATAATAATAGTAGTAATAATAATAGTCATAGTAGTAGTAGTAGTAATAATAATAGCAAAAAATATATAAAATAACAATAATAATAATAATATATAATTACTCTTAAATGAAGGATTGGTGTACTACACAAAAAGAAAACAAATAAATATTAGAAAAAAGCAATATGCATGTATAACCATATTATTGCACAATAAAAATGAGGACAAAATTAATAATATAAGGAAAAAAACATATGTATGCGTAACCATTTTATTTACTACTATATACAAGTAAAGGTTGGGGTTACTAAAATTGTTGAACTACCTTTGGTAGGCATCCCAACCTTCACTTATATATAGTATTAAAGTAAAGTAATAATAGTAATAATTATTATTATTATTATTATAATAGTAATGGTAATAGTAAAAAATATATAGTAGTAAAGTAAAGTAATAATAATAATAATAATAATAATAATAATAATAATAGTAATGGTAATAGTATAATAAAAATAATAATAATATAGTAGTAGTAGTAGTAGTAGTAGTAGTAGTAGTAGTAGTAGTAGTAGTAGTAAAAGAAAAAAAATAATGTAATAATAATAACATATAATTACTTTATAAATGAAGGATTGGTTTACAACACAAAAAGACAAAATAGTAGTACACCCATTTTTCATTTATATATAAGAGTAAAAAATCAGAGGTTGAAATCGTCAGAAAAACGTTGATAAGAAGTTATAGAAATTGTATGGATGAGTTTGGAGTCACTGGACAACCTCTACAGAAGAAGAATCCAACTTGGAAACATGTAGAGCAGTATTCACGCATTAATGAGTGGATTTACACTCTCATCAGAACCCTAACTTTTGGCGGCATGTGGGAGGTTCCATGTCTTTTTGGATATATTTTTAATTTCAAAAATTTGGGATCCAAAAATTCAAGTCCAATTGTTACGTCAAAACCCATAATGAGGAGATTAGAAAATCAAATATCAGAGTCTATATCGAGGAGATAAGGATGTTGTTTTGGAAGACATCGACCTAGTTGTAGTTATTGTAATAGGCTTGGGGACATTTGTGAAGTATCTTTTTCTCTACATTGTCGACCACCTAAGAATGATCATGTTGCTCAACATGGGTGACCACCTAATAATGTTTATATTACTCAAGACTTATACTACCGATAATTATTGGGTTTATTTGTTTGAAGGGAATATAATGAATACCTTTAGTATCAAGTAGAAGACGTCTCCAAAAGTAGCTGCAGTTGCACAATCTAATATCCCTAGATCGTGGGTCATATATTACGATGCTTTTGATATGTTTATGGGATTTATAATACAAGTAATCATCATGTTTATTTATCTAAAGAGAAATATAATGAGTACCTTCAATATTGATCAAGTAATAAGGCATCTCTACTAGTAGCCTCATTTGCACAGTCTAATACCCCTGGATCGTGGGTTGTGGACTCCGATGCTTCTGGTCATATTCTTGTCTGTAAATCACTTTTGCCAAATATTGTTTATTCATAGTCTCTTCTCGCTATTACTTTAACTAGTCGGATCCAAGTAAATGCCAAGGAAGTTGGACAAGCTAATCCTCTATTCTCACTTTAAATTTTGTTCTTTATGACCTTGGTTGTTATCATTTTAATCTTGCATCAGTAAACCATTTGACTCATGCCCAAAATTGTGCCATAATATTTCTTGGTTCTTTGTTATGCAGGACCACAGTATGAGACGTATGATTGGCGTAGAAACTGAAGCACAAGTTTTTACTACCTTACCTCTCATAATTCCCATATTACATATCCTGTTACACCCCCTGACTTAAATTACAAAAGTTTGGGACATTCAAGTTTGTTCAATCTACAAAATATGGTACCAGTTTGTCTATCTTTTTTACATTAGATTGTGAGTCGTCGACTTAGGAACACACTCGTACAATCTTTCCATATAGTGTTACTAGTCGTGCAAAGTTTATTGTCTTAGTTCATTTTAACATTTGGGGACTTAGTAGAGTTAGTTCAGTCTTAGGATTTCATTATTTTGTTATTTTCATCGATGATTATTCAATATGTGTACTTGGATTTTTTAATGAAAGATTATTCTGAATTGTTTTCTATATTCAAAAGTTTTTGTGCTAAAATGCAAAATAAATTTGGTGTCTGTATTCGTACCTTACGTAGTTATAATGCCCTATAATATTTGTCCTTCCAGTTCCAACATTTTATGATTCACTAAGGAATTATTCATTAGACATCTTGTCCGTACACCTCTCATCAGAATGGGGCAGTAAAGAGGAAGAATAGACACCTTATTATGGATGCTTACACTCTTCTTATTCAATACCATGTTCCACTATTTCATTGGGATGATGTAGCTCTCATGTCTTTCTATTTAATAAATTGGATGCCCTTATCTTCCATCCGTAATCAAATTCCTTATTCAGTATTGTTTCCTCAATCACCATATACTCCTTTCCTATTGTCGTTGGAAACATATGCTTTGTTTTTAATTTAATCTTTGGAAAGATTAATTAGACCCTCCTGCTCTCAAATGTGTCTTTCTTGGTTATTTTTTAGTACAAAAGGTCTATCGTTGTTAGTCTCCAGATTTTTGTCAGTACCTTTTGTCCACGTCATATTTTAAGTCTCGATCTTACTTTACATCTTCTAATCATTGGACATATCTGAGGTCTTACCTATATTGATTTGTTAGGAATCTACTGTGACGCCTATATCTCCTTCCATACTGCCACCAGTCTTTACCCATATCAACTTTTGAGGAATCTATAGTTACTTCTATATCTCCATCCGCGATACCACCACTCATGACTTATCATAATTATTTGTCTAGCATTAGGCCTAAATAATTCATGTCCTGCATCAGACCCTACCCCTGTTGTGGACTAATTAACCGACTATATTAGGATAAAGTGTACTACACACTCATAAAACTAACCCCCATTATACTCTATAATCATTGCTTATGTTCACCCCATTATGCTTTCCTACGTCTAGAGGTGAAACATATTCTCATCCTCTTTAGAGACATGCTATGATTGACTTGTACACATTTGCTTTACATGTTAGTGGTACTTGGGAGCTTGTTCCTCTTCCTTTAGGTAAAATCTACTCTTTTGATAGTTATCGTTCGGTTTATATAGTCAAAGTTGGTTCGGACTAAGAAATTAAAGGGAAAGAAGAATTTGAGAATTTGCAACTTGATTATTCCCTCAAGATAGTGGGATTAAATAGTGCTACAGAGAATGTAAACAAGGAAGAAAACTAATAAGAATATTGCACAATATTCTAAGTGACTAACTATGAGGATTTGTGGATATTCCCACATTTACACTATCTAATTATAGTGATATTCTCATATCTAAATTATCTGATAATGATATCATATTTAACACTTCCCCCCATATAAGTCTATGTATCCTAAATAATCTTTTCTCGAGTGAAGTGACAATCTACATGAATGTGCTTTATTCTTTCACGAAGCACACATTAGAAACAATGTGTAGTCCAACTTGGTTATCATAAATCAATTTATCGGTTCAACTCCTCCTATGTTCAATTCCTGGAGAAGTTGTCTTCAACCATATAAGCTTACATGTAGCCAATGCCACAGTTCGATACTCCATCTCTACACTTATTCTTGACATAACATCTTGCTATTTATTTTTCCAGGATAATAGATTACCTACCATTAGAATACTTAAAGTGGACCGCCTATCAGAAGGAGACCCAACCCAATCTGCATTAGATTACCCAACAATGTTGGCATGTCCTCTATCTTCATATAATAAGCCTTGTCTTAGAGAGCTTTTGGTATATCAAAGAATGCGAATCACTGCATTCTAGTGACTATCACAAGGTGATTACAGAAACTGGCTAACTACACTAACAACAAATGAGATCTCTGGTCGCGTGATCGTAAGGTAGTTGAGTTTGCAAGTCTTTGATATCTTCTGGGATATTTTAAAGGCTACCCTTGTCTTGGAATAAGCCTAGAATTTGGATCCAGGGGAGTGTCCACATGTTTGTAATAAAACATACCATCTTCCAAAATGTCTAAGGCATATTTTTTTTTGAGTAATAGCAATACATTTCAAGTATGTGCCACTTCAATGCATAAAATGTATTTCAGCTTTTCCAAATTCGTTGTTTGAAAGTGAATTGAGAGGTGTTGTTTGAGTTGAGAAATACCTTCATGATCATCACCAGTAATAACAATATCATCAATATAAATAATTAAAAAGATATATTTGCATGAGATGAATGCATATCAAATACAGAATGATTAACTTTTGTTCGCATCATTCTAAACTCTCGGACAATATCTCAAAAATGACCAAACCATGCTCTAGGATATTGCTTAACCATACAGAGATCGATAAAGTCTACATACTTTTACTGACTCCCCCCAAACAACAAATCACGATGGTTGCTCGATATAAACCTCTTAAGTAAGTTCTCCGTGAAGGAATGCATTTTTATGTCTAGCTAGAAAAAAGGTTCATGTTTCATTGCTGCCATAGATATGAGAAGATGAACTGAAGCCATCTTGTCAATTAGTGAGAAAGTATCTCCATAGTCAATGCTATAAATCTGTGTATTCCTTAGCAACTAATATCGCTTTAAGAGGATCAATAGCTCCATTTGAACCTACTTTAACTGTCAATACCCAATGAAATTCAACCATGGTCTTGGCTTCATTAAAGGAATAAGCTTCTAAGTAATATTAATGCAAAATAGTCATTTGTTCAATCATAGCTTGACACCAACTTGGATAAACCAATGCTTCTGCCATAGTCTTACAAACTTTAACAGTGGATAAGCTAGAAATGAAGACATGATATGAAGGTGAGAAATAATGATAGTTTAAATAAGTATAAATAGGATCTTGATTGGCAGTAGTTCTAGTACCTTTCCAAAGAGCAATGGAAGGATCATATAATGAGTGCTCAACCAGAGCAGAAGACATTGTTGGAGTAGGTAGTGAGTCAACAAGAATATTTTGTGTACATGTATTAGAGTTAGAAGTACTAACTAGATTATCAGGCTTGGAAGGAGGCTAGGGTCGCCGAGAATAGATCTAAAGTGAGGAGGTAAAGCTGGGCATGGAATAGTTAGAATTGGAAGGACTGATGATATGTTTTTTTGATTATCTAAATTAAGTAAAAAATACGGAAGACTCAAAGAAGGCAACATCTGCTTCCAGAATCAATAAGCACACTAATGGGCAAAGAAAAATTAAATAACTTATGAGACAAAATTGTTTGGAGGTGGCAAACTGGTGAAGATTTGACAAAAAATTTGTTATTGGAAACTGTAGCAAAGGATTGGATAAAGCATAATAAGCTCTAATGACGAGGGTCTATGGAAAACATAATTAGGATTTTGTTGTAAAAAAATTAGTAAAAGAAGACATTCAATAAGTTAAGCAATCACAATAAGTATGAAATTTTAGAAGCGTAAATTAGTGATTAGATTTTTTATAAAGTGAATAATAAATAGATTAAAACAATAGTTATTGAAAGAAAAAGTAAAGGAGGTAAACGTAATATTGCATACCACAAGGGAGGTGAATGTTACTAGGCCAAACCTGGAGGGAGGGCTCTGAAATTGCCCCATTTAATAATTCAACATAATTGGGAAGGGGGCCGGATTTTTTAGACAAGACTTGAATTGTTTAATCTAGTGAGGAGGCACAAAATGATGGGTAATTACCTTTTTGTGCCTCCTTAAAAAATATTAGATGTTAACTGTATATGTTTTGTATATTACAAACAACAACAAACCCAGTGTATTCCCACCTAGTGGGGTCTGGATGTTTTGTATATTACAAATATACATATAATATACAAATTGTATACATAAATATACTTGACCAGTGTATGTGTCTTGAGGAGGAGGTTATTTTATTTTTTCTTAACTAGCTGAACGGAAGAGGTTATGGGCCAAAAAAAAAAAGAAAATCCAAAGGGGCTTGTACAAGAATTATGAAAAAATAAAAGGACCTTCGGGTATAAAACTGATAGATTTGCTATAGTCATTGATTTGAGATTTCTATGAAGAGTTGGGATGCAACTCAAACCATGTCACGATCTGAGCCAAGACCCTGTCCATGATGAGCATCTCAAACCATGAAATCCCAAGCACCCCTGTTCTATCTGGAAATCATACACAATGTTCATACAATGTAAACAAATGTGAAATGTTAGTAAAATGGAAATATGGTAAATTTCTAAATTCAACAGCGTATTACAGAACGAGGTTCATACTTCTATCTGAAAACTAAGACAAGGCCCCCAATTGGACCATAAACCAAAATGAAATAACAAAGTCTAATAACCAGGCCTCCCGAAATAGAGAAGGCTCACTAACTGCAAGTCTTAGACACAATAATCTACTGTTTAGCAGGACCCTGGGACTGTGCCTCAGATCCTGAAATTTAGGGGTCAATACAGATGTACTGGTACATAGAGAAATACAAAATAATGTACCTTTATATAACATAAGTGAGAGAAATTTATGAAATATTTTACATACAATAGAAGGAAAAATGCATGGGCATATTTAAAAGACTTAGAAATGTTTCTTGATAATATGACACCTCTTTGATTCACTTCTAATTTAGGTGGTACACCCTACAATTGTACGATCCCACGGGCTATATGGAGTCCGCCCTTAACTCAGCGGCCAATCCCCTAACCCAAGTTTTCCACAAGAGTTGGGGTTTCTAATTTTGATACGCCACAGGGCACTAGGCAACGTATAATCCCTCTTGGGGACATAATAACCTGTATTGACAAAGCAAGATTTTGGGAAAATGAGTTTTCTAAATTCATGGCTTCTTCGGGTAACCACCTAACATCTCTTATGCCCATTTTTTACATTTTAAACACGCATCTTTCTGAAATGAAATTCTGACAAATTTAAATTAAATCTGACTTCCATTATGTTCTGAGTTTGTTATGGCATTATCTATTTTGGTATCGTCATACCAAGACTTGAAAGTCATATCTCTAAGCCATAAATTATCATGTTACAATCCTTTCATTCAAAACATAATGTTTGGACCACAAAATCATTCAAGCATTAAAAGAGAATTTGGATTTCAACATACATGAAAACTTATGCAAAGATTCTCTCTTTCAATTCTTAAACATGTGGGGGTCAATTTCTCAAGACAATCATGCAATTCTTTCAATTATGACATATATGGCATTTAGAAAACTAGAAATATACTTCTCTTTAATTCACAACCAACGTCAAGTTCATAAATGATAGTCAAACCCTTGGTTTAGGCTTTAAGACATGCAATTGAATAACCCTTAACTTGTAAATCAAGAAATAACACAATGAGAGAGGGAAATTCATTATTCATGCTCTCAATTCATATTTAAAACTGAAAACAAATGTATATATATACACGAGTAAAAATTCAAGTTCAAGGGAAGGCCGCAAGACCAAAACATTATCATCAAAGGGTTCACAATACGTAATTGTAAATGTAAATTCAAAACCCTTTGTAATTACATGATTTCTCAACCTTCAAACATTATAAAGAAAATGATTTCACCATGCCCATATAGTTTAAGAAAACCCCACATACCTTAGATTACTTATTTTGAAGAATAGGACTAGAATCTTGACTCATTTCTTGGAAATCTTGAACTTAAAGATAGATTCTTGATCTTTCGGAGGGGAGTTAGGGCTATTGTTCTTGATGGAATTGAGTAATTATGGGCATATAGTACCCTAATAATGCTTTAATCAACTGTTCACATAACTTGGGATTATGGGGAAAAGTCCAATCTACCCTTTTCGTGATGCCTCACACGTTGGTGCCCCATGCGATGCGATAGTTCCCAAAAAATGAGAACCATTTTCTCACTGCCTCAATCTTGTAGGGGTCAACCTTGATCCCCTCACTAGAAACAAGGTGCCCCAGGAAAGTAGTAGCACTAAGCCAGAATTCACATTTGGAAAACTTTGCATATAACTCATGATCTTTAAAGGTATGAAGGATTATTCAGAGGTGGTCGACATGATCCTCCTCACTCTTAGAATAGACCAAGATGTCATCAATAAAGACTATGACAAAAAGATCTAGAAACTGGTGAAACACCCTATTCATTAGCTCCATAAAAGCTGCAGGGACATTAGTCAGCCCAAAGGATATGACTAAGAATTCATAATGTCCATACTGGGTTTGGAAAGCTATTTTGGGAATATCAGCCTCCCTAACCTTCAACTGATGAAACCCCAAACAAAGGTCTATCTTGGAAAACATTAAGCATATTGAAGTTGGTCAAATAGATCATCAATTCTAGGAAGAGGGTATTTGTTTTTAACAGTGACCTTATTCAGATGACGGTAGTCTATACACATACGAAGAGATTCATCATTCTTATGCACGAAGAGCACTGGTGCACCCTAGGGAGAGACATTAAGATGAGTAAAGCCTTTATCAACAAGATTTTTTAGTTGTTCTTTCAACTCTTTCAGCTCAGCTAGAGCCATTCTAAAAGGCAGAATTGAAATAAGACGAGTATCCGGCAATAAATCAATATCGAAATCTATCTCCCTGTAAGATGGGATCCTCAGAAGGTCATTAGGAAAAACTTTTGGGAATTCATTAACTACAGGGACAGATAAGAGGAAAGGACTTTCGATACTAGAATCTTTGACCCGAATAAGATGGTACAAACAACCCTTTGATATAAGCTTTTGGGATCTAAGATAAGATATTAACTTCACCCTAGGTGATAAGGAATACCCCTCCCATTCTATCACTGGCTCACTTGGAAAGGAGAAAGTAACCTTTTGGGTTCTACAATCTAATATGGCATAACACGAATCGAGTCAATCTATTCTTAGAAAGGCATTGAAGTCAACCATAACAAGCTCTATAAGGTCCGTCACGGTATCACGATGATTGAAAAACACCACACAATTTCTATACACCTTTCTAGCCATAATAGAGTCACCAACATGAGTGGAAATAGAGAAAGGTTCAGGAATATTTTTAGGTTCGAAACCAAAACTAATGGCCACATAAGGGGTCACATAAGACAGGGTATACCTAGGATCAAACAACACATATACATTATGGGAGAAAATTTTTAATGTACCCGTGACAGCATTTGGCAAAGCCTTAGCGTCCTGACAGTTAAATAAAGCATACAACTGGTTGCGACTGCCCCCGGTAGCTGAAGTGGTACCCTTGGGCGGTGGTGGCACTGAGAAATTTGCTTGGGACTTAGCACCAGAAAAAATTTCTCTAGCAGAAGGATAGTCTCTCTGAAAATAGCCTGACTGAACACAAGTATAACACACCAACCTGCCCAACTGACACCTACCTAGGTGATGTTTACCGCAGGTTCCATATCGTGAAAATATCCGATACGGCTGAGCTACACTACCTTGGGACTGGTTACCCTGCATTTTTGATCCATTGTTGGGCTGAAAATTCTAGAACCATCGATCAATTGGAGATCTGGGTACTGGGGCTCTAGCTAAAGACTGAGCATCACTCCAAAAAATTTTCTTCAACCATTTATTACCCCAATTGTTACCACCCTAGACTGTTATTCTGGTCTATAGATCTGGCCCTCTTGGCCAACCTGTCTTTTTTTCTTGCCTATGCCAGCCTTTTCTTCTGCTCTTCAACTTATTGCATATTAATAGACAACCTGGAGAAATCCATGTCTCTATTCAACATAGCTTTTTTACATTCAGAACCAGACCATCCGAAAGATCGGATACAAACTTCCTCATGCAAGCTCTCCTGTTACCCATCAATTCTGGAGCTTATTGGGATAGCTTGTTGAACTTTAATGTGTACTCCTTAACACTTATTTTTCCCCTGCTTCAAATTCATAAATTCTTCAGTCTTTGACTCTTTCAATTCCTAGGGAAAGAAGTGGTCTAAGAAAGCTTCCACAAGCTCACCCCACACAGAAGGCTTAACCTAACTACCCTTCGACTCCTCCCATTAGATATACCACTGATTGGCCACATCCTTCAACTACAGATAGGCTACCAACTCAACCCCTTCAACCCCACCATCTTCTTCATCGTGCAATTTGCCATGAAAAGTCTTATCAATGTTGGTTTGGGTGACACCATCCTCGATTATTTGTAAAATGCTAGTGGTATCAAGTTAATGCTATCACCTAAATCACACAAAGCCTTTGTAAAATTGAAACACACAATAGTGCATGGAATATGAATGCTCATGGGTCTTTCTTTTTCTCAACCTAAGATCTAAAGACTATTGCACTACAATAGTGCACCTTGTCCACAGGTTCAAAACTCACTATCTACTTCTTAGTCATCAAATCCTTATAAACTTAATATAACCTGGGATTTGTTCAAGTGCCTCAAAAGAGGGATATTCATCGTCAACTCCTTCAGCATAGAAATAATCTATTAATACTTTTCCTCTTTGACTTTTTTTTTCAATCTTTTCAAAAATAAGAGAAAGAGGTCGTAGAATGGGAGTCAATACTTACGGGACCTCATTCCCTTCCTCTTTCTTTCCTTGGCCTCATATTATTAACTAAAGGTTTTTCAGGTGTATTTTCATTAATCATAAGTTTTTTAGAGTCAACAACTTTCTCATTAACTATAATCATTTGATCTACCATACCATCTACAATCATGAGTGTAGGAGGTTTAGTATACATCTTAACACTCCGAGTAGTAATAGCTAAGTAATGACTATCATTCTTTGGATTTTAGATGGTGTTTCTTGGGAGTGTACATTGTTGACACTGATTTAATGGTACAAAAATTTAGCCAAATTATTGCTCAAGTTGCTTGATGGCAATAGCATATGATTCAATGTTTTGATTCATTCCCAAAATATCTACCTTAATCTTTTTAAGGTAGTCTTTCATTATCTTTACCTCTTTTGTAATCTTTTCAAGTATGTCCTCTATTCTCAAATTACTCGAACCCGCATCACGGTTCCTAACTGAAAAATAAAGGCCACTCGTATTCTTACCATCATCTTTTCTTCTTCAATCACCGTTATGATCCTTACTCTTATCACTATACCCAGACTTATTATAGTTGTTATCTCCATAGTAGTTTTGACATTGATTCTATTACCTCGAGTTTAATTATCTTGGTTAGACCTTTGGCCCTTAGCTCAAAAACCTGCCACCTTTCTATCAAGATATTTTGCCTCTTTCTCAGAAGTAAAATCTTCATACCTAGGTGCCTCACTTTGTCCACCCATTGTATTTACCTTTTCTACACCAACTACTATAAATTATTTAGTACACAATCCAATATCATTCTTAAGTTATTCTACCTCTTAAGCAATTATCTCATTTAGTGCTCACTATTATGCAGATGCTCCAATTGCATAAGTACCTACGGGTCTATCTGCCTTCTGAGTATGCCAACATCAATTAATTTTTGTGATTTGATCCAAGATCTCAAAAGCAAGCTCCTAATGACGACTCATGAGTGCCCCACCTATGATAGTGTCTGCTACAGCCTAATTATTAGCATTCAGGGCTTTATATAAAATCTCTAACAAATTTTTATTAGTCATCTTATGGGTTGGAATAATTTTCTTCTTATTTTTGAACCTCAATTAAGTCTCGTATAGTGCCTCTAAATACAACTATCTGAAATTATATACCTCATCTTTTAGTTGCAGCATTCTGGATGGTGGGAAACATAATCCAAGAACTGAGTCCTCAACTCATTCCAAGTAGTAATAGATCCATGTGTTAATTCAACCAACCACATATTAGCTTCTCCCATTTGAGAGAATAAATATAGTCTCAGTTTAATTGCCTCCTGGCTCACTCCAGGTAAAATGTATGAAGCGTAGATGCCCTCTAAGTTCATAATATACATATTTGCATCATTAATAGGAAGGCCAACAAATACCCTCTTTAAATTTAACAAGTGGATCATAACTCTAGTAATGTCGAACTTAGTCCCTTGAGGAAATTCTGGTAGAATGATTGCACCTATTATAATTGGCTCCAAATTATCTAAATCTTCCTCAGAATTTTCAAACTGAGGGAGATACTATTGTAGAGGTTATTTTCCCCTATGCCTTATCTTTCTGTCCCAACCATTAAGTGTATCCAGGTGATTTATTTTAATATGCCTAACTCATTCATCTCTAATTGTCTACCAAACAGCCTCTTGCCCAGCACTCTCTGTAACTATCAGTCTAGGAATGATTTGTTCTGCAGTTTCCCAACCAAAAAGATGAAGTGTGGGTTGATCATGAATTTTAGCACCACTATAAACACCTTCTAGCAAGGTTGTTGGATCATAAACTTCATTGTTAGCCGTCATCCAATTATTTCTTAGAATTCTCTCAAGCTTTATATTAAGTGAAATCAGGGGATTTCCTTGACTCTGAAACTAGGCATACATCGTTGTGTGCCCTAAAATAATGGAAGAGCAATCATGAAACAACAGCCAAGAACCCCCACAAATACACTCAGATTAACTTCATAACCATTTTTTTTGCCAACGACACCAAAAGTTGATGTCACTCAAAGTAAACCTCTAAGTAAAGTATAAAGTGGTCGCTAATTAACTATAGAACCCAACTAAGGTTAGGGTTAATCCTAAGGAATAGATCGAAATCTCAATCAATATGTATGTTAAGGCAATCAATAACAATTTTTAGTAAAAAAGGGAGATTTATAAATAAGTAATTTAGTAGTAATGGCTTGTTGATTTGTTGGATTTATAATCAATATGAGAAAAGAAATAGGACTAAATTCCCCAATAACTTCATAACTCTATGGTTTCTTAAAACTTCATAATTTCTCCCGGTGTTCTGTATGTATTATCAATAGGTTATGCACAGCTTTACGCTTAGTCTAAGTAGTATCCTTAAGTAAATTTTCTCTTCTCCTGAACCTGTGTTACTAACCCCTTTCCTAGATCCCAGATAACAATTACGTATTATCAGCTCAAGCTATTAAGTGGAGGTTGATAGCTCTAAGTTTCTATTATTTGTTCCCTGTTTCCCATCCATACTCATCCTTTCATCCATAAAATAGATTAGGCGAGTTCTAATGTTCAAAATCAAGGAAACAATCAATACATGTGAACACTGGTTAAAGATTACCCCGTAATATGAATCATATTTCGTTAATCTATCATGGTTTCCACACTCCTAGTTGTGGTGTTTGGCTACTTATAATTGCAAGAACACGAGAATAAATCGGAGATAAAAGCATAATTCAGACCTTACAATAAGAATATGAAAAACTCTAAGATTTTAATTTGAATTAAAACCCCAAAAATCAATGTTTGTATTTGCAAAATCAATAATATGTTTCGAAAGCACTAATAGAATGTAAAATAGTAAAATAAAATAAATTAAAGTATTTATAGACAGAACAAAACCTATCCTAAATAAATTAGGAAATTTGGGTCGGTCACATCGAATAAGTAGAAGGTATAATCGTGGTTTGATACCACGATCATCCTTTGGTGCTCGTGGTTTCATTTGGGACTTTGTCATATTCAGTTCTTCAATGGTATGATCTCGGTATGGATCTATGGCTTCAACCAATGCTCGTACAATATGGTCATCTGATTATACTCCGCTTCTACTCCTATTGACTTTACTTCTGGCGTTCATTCCCATGACCTCAAGGTACAATCGTCATATCTTGTCATGGCCGTGGGATCCACTTTTCCCTTAGCTTTTGCATGCCTATTTTTAGGATATTCTTCCCACGATCAGATGGTACGATTATATTATCAATGTATGATCGTCGGAGCTCTTGTCTAAGTAATAGCTGACAGTCATTTATCTGATTCTTCTTACGAGGCCCAAGTACATCTATGGTCAGATTTAACGCTCATGGCAATAGTTATCTGATGTCCTTTATTGTCCAAAATCCAAAACTCCACTCTTCAGGGCCTTCTTGACCCACAAACAAATAAAAATCCATTATATCCACGTAGAAATTCCCTTGTACTTGCAAACATTCATCGTTTTAAGCATAAGTGTCATAATTTCACGACACATCAGTGATTTTTGCCATAGAATATATGGAAAACCATGAGTTTTACCCTATTCCAGTGAATTCCCTCCTCTTCATTGCTCCAAGGCCATGATTTAATCCTAGAAGGGTTTTAAGAGAAAACCTCATCTTTTTACAACTAAAGAGGAGAAAAGGGAAATATTGAAATTGCACCAAAGTTTCTAGTCTCGTCATATCGCTACAGAGGCGTACCAATAGCTATGGCGATGACATTATTTCTTGCTATAGTAGGATGACGACAAGCCGACCTAAAATTTCAATTTCCAAAATTTTTAGTCGTGTCGCCTCATACTTGTTCGAGACCCAATTTTTCGTAACTCGTATCCATAATGAGGTGTCTCTAAATAACGATGAAGCCGGTCATTACACAATCCTAGATTCGATTTTGGTTGACTTGCAGAAGAGACAAAGAAGAATGAAGAGAAGAAAATAATATTTAACTACGGAAGTAGGAGTTTTGTTGGTATAGTTGACAAGCTTAAGTTTTTCAAAATATGTATTTGATATTATTGTTCTTATTTTTATTTTATTTTATAGTTTTTTGGTATATAATTCAATTCCATGCAATTCATAGTTGTCTGATTTTTGTATTTAATATCACATTTTTTTGGAGGATTATAAAACAGATTTATACACATTAAGATATTTTAATTTATTTATTCCCTTTTAATTTTACTTGAAAATTTATATTTATGTATATACTTTTTTTAGTGGTTTTGCGTGTCATTTAGTTTCATAATATAAAGAAAGACAATAAAAAACACAAAGAAAAATCATAACCTATAAAATTAAATTTTTAATATAATAATTTAGAGTAAAATTAAACATGATGTACGCAGATTACATAGTTGATTGTTTTTTTCTTGTGTAGAATGAATATTTTATTATACATTGGTCCTTTAAATTCATATTAAAGAAATTTTCTTACATTATTGAATTCCGTATAAATTTTTTTAAGTTGAATAAAAAAATTGAACTATGAGATGAAGTTGTATTCAAAGAAGTAAAAGTATTTAAATTCAATTTTATACTATAATCTTCTAACAAATTAGACTATGTTGGAGTCTTCTTTTTATTTATAATTCATTTTATCATTTTTGTTATGAATAAAAAACTTTATCAATTGTAATTTCATGTTCTACAAAAATTATTAATTATGAAAATCTAAGTAGATAAATGCTTAATCAATATCTTTATTTATATTTTTTAGTAATACAAAATCATAATTTAAATAAATAGGTAGTATCTCTATTTATATGTATATTAATATGAAATTATCATTTAAAATAAAGTGAAATAAATAAATATAAACAATGAAAATATTATGGGAAATGAAATAGCAGTTAAGAAAAAAATTAAATTTCAGAAAGTGTCTTTTCTAACTATCATGTGTAAAATCTTAAATTTTAATGCATTTATGATTTTACTGTTTCTTTAAAATTTATATTCAAGAAATTTTACATGAATTATGAAATTATTTTTAATTCTATGACAAATTAATCATTTTTCTGAATGAGTAAAAAATAAATTAAAATAGATTATGAGATAAAATTATATTCCAATAGATGTGAAAGAGTCTAGCTTAAATTTCAAATTATAATCACTTCTAACATATTACATAATTGTGGACTCTTCATCTAATATATATATATCATTTATTTTGTTATGCATATCAAAATTTATCTACTCTAATTTCTCTATCTTGAGATTAAAGAAAAGAAAATTCAATTGATTATGCGTGTAAAACACACACACAAAATTTAATTCAAAGTCACATTCAAGAAAAATAAAGAAACTAAAATACAGTAGAAAAAATGTTCAAGGAGTACTAGGATGGATAAAGGTGAACCCAGAATCTGATGACGATGGGTGCACTACTAGAGGTGGATGTGCATTAGTATAGTGGTGCTGCGCCACGCCTTAATGCTTTTGTCAAAAAAAAAAATAGTGTTAAACTAGTGTAAAGCCAAACTTATCCAAATAAATATTAGTTAAACGGAAGTATGACATAGGTTATTATGTGGTTAGATAATTTTAATTCTTGTGTGTATATTTTGGGATTGAGGTTGCAAGTTCAAATCTAACTTGTGTTTATTGAGAATTTATTTTGAAAAAATAACAACAAAAAGCATCAACTAGGAATCAAACCTAGGACACCTCTCACAAAGAGGCACAAAATTAAGCTCTGGACCAATAAGCCAAAGTAGCGTTTGTGCTTAAGGGTGCGCAATTTAATATTTTTTCTTTATTTAGGTGTACACATGTACATATATGTAAATTTTTTCAAAGTTACTCGTGCACGCCCACCTTCAAACGTAGGATTGAGAATATAATGAAATACCTAAATAATACACATATTATTATTTATAAATTTTAAATAGAAGAGATATAGTAACAGTAGAATAAAAATTTAAATTATTTATAACAAGTTGAAACTTTTAAATTCTAAACAATATAATAAATAAAAATATGAACATAACAACTTTGTTTTAATTACATGATTATTTTTACTCATATATTTAATTAGAGGTGAAAAAGAACAAATATTAACAATCTAATATCTTTAAATTGTGAATAATATAATTATTTATATATAAAAATACATATAATTGTAAATATATATATATATATATATATATATATATTTACAATTACACGGTTACTTTTTTTATATTCTCTTATAATATAAGAGACAGTTGAAGCAGTTGCCAGCAGCTTCACGTCGTCCTGCTTGTCGACATTCAGCTACTTGCTCCATGATTTTACTATATCACCCCTAATTAATTATTTTATGTCATTGATGTATTAAAATAATAGTTGAAGCAGCTGCCAACAACTTTCTGTCGTCCTGCATGCTGACATTCAGCTGCTTGTTCCGTGATTTTATCATATCACCCATAATTAATTATTATATATTATTTATATGTTAATAAATTAATAATATCTAATAAAAATAAAATAGACATTTATAACATGTTTGTTTTCGCTACTTCAACCGTAATTTTACTGTATCGCCCTTAATTAACTTTATTACATGCCATTTATGTATTAAAAAATTAAAAATATTTAATAAAAAATTTAAATAGAGATCTATGATATGTCTGCTTCAGTTGCTTCAACCATAATTTTACTGTATCGCCCCTAATTAATTTTAGGCTTAAGTCATTGACGGACACTTTAAGTTCTCCCAAAAATTTACTTGAACCCCTCAACTAAGGTATGTACCTATTAGGCCCCCCAAGTGCTAAAATTGGTACCTATCAGGCACAAACTGTTGATTTAGCAAGGCGAGTGTAGAGAGTATGTTACACTCTCCTTGGGCGCGTGAATAGAGTCTCAAATGGTATTTTTATTTTGTTAAAAAAAATCACATTTCAATTTATTTAATACATTTCTAATAATAACACATTTTAATTAAAAGAAAAAGGGAAAAGCATCCCCCTACATCCCCCTCGCCTCCCACCCCCACCCCCACCCCCTCCCCGCCCCCCTCCAATCCTCCAACCATCTTCTTCATCTCTATTTTTTTTCTTTTTAAATTCTTAACAATCTTGTTAATACAATTAACAATTTTCAATTAAAAAAAAGGAGTGGAAGTCGTGTCATCTTCCAATTTCTTAATTTAACTTTAATTCCCTTTTTAAAAATCAATTTCTTAGTTGACCAATTTTCAACTTTAAGTTAATTCCCTTTTAAAAAATTAATTTCTTAATTGAAAATTTTAATTTGTTTGGTCTGCTCAATCTGGGACAGTTTAAAATTTGAGGTTGTTCCATAAAATTAAAAAAAAAAGGGTGTCGGACATGGCAACTTAAAGAAGGAAGGAAAGGATGAATGTTTAAGTTGCCATGACAACTTAAAAAAGGGAGGCAAATATGATAGTTTTGTGAAAATAGGAAGGAAAGGATGACTCTTACTGTCGGACATGGCAACTTAAAAAAATGGAATAAAGAATAAGGATGGCTGGAGAAGAAGATGAGTGGGGGGGGGGGGGGGGAGGTCAGGTGGTGTTTAATTTTTTTTTTTAAAATACTATAATTCTTTTTAAATTATGATTTATTTAGTTATAAAAATAATTTAAATTATTTTTGGATTTAATGTCACAACTCACCTTTTAATTCGTTATTTTTGCCATATATTATCGCGTGTGTGTTGCACACACTTCAACTTTTAGCTGATTGATAAAAAAGGCCTGATTGGATCAAAATTTGAGTGAGTTAGGGGCCTGATAGGTATAAGCCTTAGTTGAGGGGTTTAAGTGAATTTTTGGGACAACTTTAAGTGTCTGTCGATGACTTAACCCTTAATTTTATTATGTCATTTATGTATCAAAAAAATAATAATATTTAATAAAAATTTAAAATAGAGATTTATGACATGCCCTCTTCAACTGCTTCAACCGTAATTTTACTATATTGCCCCTAATTAATTTTATTATATGTCATTTATGTATTAAAAATTAATAATATTTAATAAAGAAATTTAAATAGAGATTTATGACATGTCTTCTTCAACTGCCTCAACCGTAATTTTACTGTATCACCCCTAATTAATCATTATAAGTAATCTAAGTGTTAAACAAATATTATAAAGTTATCTATGTATTATAAAATTAATAATATTTAATGCTAAATTAAATTGACGTCTTATATGAGGTGCACTTAATTTTTTTCCGCAGGTATTTTTTATAGTAATTTTGCTATATTACTTCTAGTTAGTTATTATAAGACATTTAAAACATCTCTGCTTTGCTGCTTTAACCATCATTTTATTATATCACCCTAATTAATTATTATGATCATCTAAGCACTGTGACACTTAAATTGAAATAGAAGAAAAAGTATTATAAATCATAATAATTAAAAATTAAATTATTTAAACAGTATAATTGACTATCAATACCAATAAGTTTTGGAAAAGGATAATAATATATATTATTTAAAAATTACATAAAAGGCATTATAAATTACAATAGTTAACAATTAAAAATATATATTTTCTTTTAATATGTTATATATTTCAAAATAAATATGTAAATAAATACTATATATTACAATAATTAACAACTTAAAAAATTTAAAGGTCAATCTATTTGCTTTGGCACAAATTTATTGGTCCTTTACCTTGCCTTCATTTTTTTATCCATTTTTGTTTGTTTGTAAATTTGTTATATATTTCAAAAAAATATGAAAAAATTCCTGTAAATCACGATAATTATCTAAATTCTATTTGTGTCACATCAATTAATACTAAAAAATAACATATATTGGACTCGTATTGACATGGGCATTCGACGTCTAGTAAATTTGATAAGAGGTGAGAGGTTTGGGGTAGGGATGGAGGGGTAGGGTGGGAGCATCTAGTAAATTTGATAAGAGGTGAGAGGTTTGGGGTGGGGATGGAGAGGTAGGATGGGAGCTAGGTGAGGGTGTAGATTTTTATTTTCATATTTCATTAGAAATAATACGATACTTTACATTTTTTTTTTGCTGGAATGAGATATTTTAATAAAAATAATTGAAAATACTTATTAATGTTATCTGTGCATACATATGGTGGTTTTTAATAAAAAATTGGCCGGTCTAATTTCCCATTGACGTCCCTATTAGAGTGCATTTTTGTTATTTTGTATCTAAAGAAATCATAATTGATGATACTTCGGTTATAGGAAAGCCAGTGATTGATGAAATTACTGATGAAGCTATCAGCTGCTATAGGGGCTACCTCGTTGTTCCTTGTTGTAGGTTTACTTATTTGCCTGCCTTTACTTCAAGGCTTTCTACTTCCATCTTCTCGCATTTGCTCACCCCCCATCTTAGGTTTCTTTCTCTTTGTGGCTCTCTACAAGTATGCATGGTGCATTTATGTCCGCCAAAGTATGTAAATGATCTATTTCTATTCTTGATACACCAAAGTAGGGTGTGACCTTTAGATGGCAAGCACTGAAATGTGAAATAGAAGAAAACATGGTTAGACGTGTATTAGCAACACTTTCTAATATAGATAAAAAATCTATTTTTAAGTTTGATGAACTTCTCAAAATCATATTCAGTGCGCCAATACTTCTACAGAAATATAATACTGATGGTTAAGACTTTTTCTCCCCCTTTTAGATGACTGCTAATGGACTATAAAGTGAAACTATATGATAGTGAATAGATGGATTCACTTTTCTTTTTTTTGTGAGTAAATTGTTACCCAAATAGCTTGAATCATTGACGATTCAAGGATTTGGAATAAGCTATTGTAGAACAGCCCAAGAGTTAAGAACAGAGAAGAAGAGAAGAAGAGAGATTTTAGAGAAGGAAGCAATGAATTGTATTATTCTAGAACTCTTGTACATCTGACTAGTTTATATCAATTATATAATTGAACCACTCCCTCTAATTCTCAACTAACTATCAGCTCAACTACCTTTCTTGAACAATATCTCAATGTATAACAGAATTTCTTCTCATGGCAATTTCCAATTCTAATTCACTAATTAGTGTAACAATACTCCTTCACCAAAAGAGATCCTTGTCCTCAAGGATCAAAATGAGGAAATCTGGTTTTCAAGGCCTGATAGAACTCTCAGCTAGCATCATCAGCACGTAAGACTTCCCATTTGACTAGAACTTGTGCCACAACTTTTCAACCTTACTTGACCATTCTCGTCTGAAGAATACTTTCAGGGTTGGGACAAAAAGGATGAGCCATTTCAAGGATAGGGGGTAGTGAAATTTGAGTAGGCAATGCAAATTACTTGTTTAACAAGGACACGTGGACAGTGGGATGGATCTTAATAATATCAGGAAAAGCAAGAGTGTAAGCTACTGATCCCACCTTTTTCCGAATTTGAAATGGCCTTTAGTACTTGGCAGCCAACTTATGGAAGGAATGTCTAGAAATAGTAGTTTGTTTATAGGGATGGATCTTGAAATACACCCAGTCACCAACCTCCAAAACTCTGTCACTTCTATGCAAATATGCTTGTGTTTTCATTCTTAATTGACCCTTCCTCAAGTGATGTTTTAATAGGTCCAACTTTATCTCTCTGTTAAGAAATGTAGCATCTACCTCTATAAAAGCTGATTCACCAGGTAAATAAGGTAAATCTAATAGAGATGGTCTTCCATAAAATGCCTTACAGGGGGCCGTTTGAATGGCACTATGGAAACAAGTATTGTACCAGTATTCAGACATATCCAGGAAAGAGAACCAAGTATGAGGTTCTTCACTACAAAAACATCTTAAGTAAGTTTCTTAGCTTCTATTCAGGACTTCAGTTTGACCATCAGACTGAGGGTGATAAGCTGAGAAAATGTGCAATGAACTTCTTCCAGGTTGAATAATTCTTGGCAAAAATTGCTGAGGAAAACATCCCTATCACTATTTATGGCATCGGGTAATCCATGTACCTTAACCACTGTATCCAAGAATACCTCAGCTATGAATTGATCAGTATAAGTGTGCATCAGATATAGAAAATGAGCATATTTATTGAGTCTATCCACAACTACTAGAATGACTTCATAACCTTTAGATTTAGGCAGACCATCAATAAAATCTAAGCTGATTTAGGACCAAACTATCTCAGGAATGGGCAATGGTTGTAGTAGGCCAGGGTTAAACTAGCCTTATTCTTTTGAGAAGTATCACACCTCTGGACAAACAACTTCACACATCTCTAATACCCTTCCAATAGAAAAGAATTAAAAGTCCCTTAAGAGTAGCTTCTACACCTGAATATCCCCCTTAGCAGATGAATGCCAAAAGAAAATATTATTATGTCTAAGTTGAGGTACATTGCCCACCACCAACTTTCCTTTCCTTATGAGTTGATTATGATGCCAAGTAAATTGTTTATGGAAATTTGGATTAGCCATGAGTTCTATAATGAGAAGCTACAAAGTAGGATCACCTTCCCAGCTAGTTGTTATAGCTTGTGAAAGATCAGAACTAGTATTAAAGAGCACTAAAGTCATTAATTCAGCACCCTGCACCCTAGACAAGGCATCAACCACCTTATTTTCCACCCCCTTTTTATATTCAATGACATAGTCAAAGGGCATGAGTTTTGTGAGCCATAACAACTATGAATTAGTATGTAGTTTCTGCTCTAATAGATACTTCAAAGCCTTTTGATCTGTTCTAATGGAAAACTTCTGATTCAAGAGATAATGTGACCACTTGGTTACAACATGTACAATAGCAAGTATTTCTCTGTCATACACCGATAAGGCTGTATGTTTATGTGAAAGGCCTTTACTAATAAATGCAATGGGGTGACCTTCTTGCATTAGTACAACCCCAATCCTTATTCTTCTAGCATCAGTTTCCACTATGAACAACTTAGTTATGTCAGGTAGAGCTAATACAGGTGCTTTTGTCAATGCCTCCTTAAGTTGTGTTAGTGCCTTAGAAGCTTCATCATTCCACTGGAACTTATCCTTCTTCAGGAGGTCATTCAAAGGTCTTGCCATAGTTCCAAAGCCCTGAATAAACCTTCCATAATACCTATTTAATCCCAAAAAACCTCTTAACTGTTTAATAGTTATTGGAGTTAGACAATCTCTTACAACAACAATCTTCAGAGGATCTGTAAACCCTCCCTCTTAAGTGATAAAATGTACTAAATCCTTTTGACTCCAAAAAAACATTTGGAGTTCTTAGAAAATAACTGGTGATGTTGCATAACCTCAAAAATAGAAATCAAGTGCTCTAAATGATTCTCTATACTTTTGTTGTATATTAATATGTCATCAATGAATACAAGGACATATTTCCTTAGAAAGTCCTTGAATATTGCATCATCAAGCCCTAAAATGAAGCAGGTGCATTTGATAGGCCAAAAGGCATAACCACATATTCAAAATTCCCAGAATGAGTTCTGAAAACTGTTTTAGGTATATCATCAATTTCCATCCTTAACTGGTGATAACTAGATCTAAGGTCAATCTTAGAAAAAATTATAGAACCCCCAAGCTCATCCAACAAGTCTTCAACAACTGATATTAGGAACTTGTTCTTCACATTTGTTTGTTCAAATCTCTATAATCAACACATAATCTCCATGTACCATCTTTCTTGCCAACCAATACTACTGGAGCTGAAAATTGACTACAACTAGGTTGCACCACCCTTGATCCAACATCTACTGAACTAATCCCTCAATGATTTCCTTCTTGACAGAAGGATATTTGTAAGGCTCTTGTTGATAGGTTCAGTATTATTTTACAACACTATTCTATAATGAATAAATCCCCTAGATGGAGAAAAGTGTTGGGGTTCTTTAAAAAATATCTTATGCTTTTGTAAGAGACTCATCAATCTAGGATCACTCTCAAGGCTTTCCTTAGCATCAACTGAATGCCATTGATCTTTACTAGTCATAGAAGGCACAACTTGAATCATGCACAATTGAGAGTTAATACCTGATGTCTTAGCTAACTTTCCAGCTCTTGTGGTTTTGATTTGTCTTCCTACTCCTTTGAGAATATGCTTTCTCCTTTTTTACCAAAACTCTATTGTAAGATCCCTAAAATTTATCTTGATATCTCCAATAGTTAATAGCCATTGCACCCCTAAGACCACTCCATAAGACCCTAATGGTAAGAGCAAAAATTCTGCTAAAAACTCCACATTGTAATAGCTAAGAGAGTTTGCACATCTTACTCACTTGCATGTCATTACCATTAGCTATAGTCATGGCTTGAGGAGTTGTAGATGTCACTTGGCATCCAAGCTCCTTCACCACCTCAGGATCAATGAAATTATGTGAAATACCTACGTCCACTAAAATATGGAGAGGTTTCTTTGAATGGTAACCAATCACTCTTAATGTATTAAATCCTAATGACCCATTAAGGGCATATGAATAGAGATTTCCATATGCTCTAAGGGACTAATCAATTCCAGTTGTTCTTCATTATCATTTGTTTGTTCTTCTTCATGTTCACTTTCTACTTCTTCATGCTCTACTACCTCTATCAAATACAATTGTTTCAAGTTTTATCACTTGTGACCAAATCATACTTCTCGTTACAGAAGTAACATAACCCTTTGGACCTCTTCTCATTCATTTTTCAGGACTCAAAGTCCTTCTACTGACCCCTTTAGATGTTTGTGCAACTGCATTTCATGTAGGAGTAGGGAATAAGGGAGGTTTAATTTGAAACCTTTGATCATACTTCCTATTGTGATTGAAATTCTGAATAGAATTTTGAACAGGTTGCTTCATAGCCTCTAAATATACCTCTTGCATCCTTACTGATTTGTAGACTTGAGATAAGGTCCATGGATTTGCTATATGTACTACCATATTCAACTCATTCTTTGACCCTCCAAGATAATAGTTGATTACATTTTCCTCTGACAGGTTGACTCTAGTTAGATGCCTTTAAAAAATAGCCTGATAAACCTTCGCAGGCCTGTTTGCCTCACCTTCTTTATTTTTTCCATGGGATCATCATAGTCTAACCCAAATCTTTCAACTAAGGCCATAGCATACTCACTCTATGTTAGAGGATGTAATTAC
Source organism: Capsicum annuum (assembly GCF_002878395.1). Taxonomy (NCBI): domain Eukaryota; kingdom Viridiplantae; phylum Streptophyta; class Magnoliopsida; order Solanales; family Solanaceae; genus Capsicum; species Capsicum annuum. The sequence continues at coordinate 48,746 of NW_025887000.1, forward strand.
TTCCTATACTTCATAAAATCTAAGTGCCACTGGACAGCTTCACCCTCAAATTGCAGGGATGTAATATTTACCCTCTCATCCATGGGAACATTTTCCATATTGAAAAATTGCTCCACCTTGAACAACCATGACCTCAAATACTGTCCTAAAAACTTCAAGAAATCCAATCTTGACCACCTTGAGAATTTAAAATGATAATTGTTGTAACTGTGTGTACTTTTCTCCCTTTGTGATTATTTATCAAACTGCCTAGGTCCATCATTTAAGCCTTCCCTTTCTCGAATAATTTTAGGAGATTTACCCCTTTGATTTTCACCTGTCGAGGCTAATTTCTCCCTAATTTCCATTACTGCTTGATCCAATCCCTTGAGAGTTGACACTTCTCCTGCCAGAGTTCACACCTCTATCAAAACCTTTTGCATCAACTCACTTAGTTCCCCCATTTCATTACTGGTTGCTCCATTATTTCCCCTATTACTTTTTGTCATTGTTCCAAGGAACAAAAAGGTTTGATACCAATGTTACCCAAATATCTTCAATCACTAACTATTCAAGGATTTGGAATAAGCTATTGCAGAACAGCCCAAGAGTTAAGAACAAATAGGAAGAGAATAAGAAGAGAAGAAGAGAGATTTCTAGAACTCTTGTACACTTCACTAGTTTAAATACAATTGTAGAAGTGACCCACTCCCTTTAATTCTCAACTAACTATCATCTCAACTACCTTTCTTGAATAATATCTCAATGTAACAGTAACAAACAGTGGCTAGTTTAACTAACTGTCAGTTATAACAAAATTTGCTGACATGGCAATTTCTAATTCTAATTAGCTAATTGCTAACATGGAAATTTCTAATTCTAGTTAACTAATTAGTGTAACATAAATATTCTATTTTCTTCTTGATGTGTCCTCCAAAATTAGAATGTTTGTGCCCAAGATTTTTGCAAAAATATGATACTGATGTAAAAGTTGCACTTCTTGTTGTTGCCTGTAGCTGAAAATTGAACAACTAAAATGTGAAAATAGAGAAAAAATGATTTATCATTCTTCTTGTGCATGCTGCTCTGCAATGTGCTCAAATGGGTTTCAAAGACGCCTTTTTATTTTGTTTCTCCCAGCTTTAAAATACGAAACAAATGGAGAATGATAAGATGAACATATCATATGTTTCATTCTATTTGTTTTCCTTTGGATTTTGCTTATTTGAGTATTAAAGAAATAGTGTTTTTCATAAGAGTTGTCAGTTAATCTGATTTGTACAACAATAATTATCAGTTGTTTCATGAAATAATGTTAACTTTATAGGGAGGACCAAGTTATTCTTACGTGCTATGAATCCATATTGTGAGAGTGTGGAAAAAATGAATTTGAAGAAGGAAATTCTTGAATTAAATAAGAATCTATACCCCTCTGTAGAGCCATATTACATTGGATTTTTGAAAGTTTCAGACCTTCATACCCTATACTGGGAGCAGTTAGGATATCCCATTGGCCATGTGAGTTTTTTTTTCTATTTTTTCTTTCTAGTTTATGGTTATGTTGGCTTTGGAACAGAAAATATTCATCCTCCTGAATGAAACCAAACTAATTTCCAAGCCAGCATCGAGTAGTAAAACTAGAAGTAATGACAACCAAACCAGGTAGGCTCAAATAAATTGAGTATAACCCCATAAGAACATTTTGAAATTAGTGTACAAAGTAATAAAACGATTGGGAAATCGGTCTCCATAACTAAAATCAAGCCTTGGAAACAACCTCTGGTAGAAATGCAAGGTAAGGCTGCGTACGATACACCCTTGTTGTAGGGCCCTTCCTCGGACACCGCGCATAGCAGTAGCTTTAGTACACCGGGCTTCCCTTTTTATAAACTAAAGTATCATTAAGCTCAATACTATTATAGCTGTCTTTCAAACTCCAGTGTCATCAAAATTAGTTAAAGTACTAAAAAGAATAAGCTATTTCACTTTGAATTTCTTCTAACATACGTTTGTTACCTTGATCCTTGCACAATTAAGTTCATAGGTTCTCTCGAAAAGGTAAGTTGATCATCCAATCTATTCACGTATGGTTACTCTTCACCTACATGCTCCTTTTGGTGCTCTTGTTTAAGAGTTACTGTGTAAAATACGAATTAAGAAAAAAGAAAGGTTAAAATAGTTAGAAAATCGAAAAATTCTTACTCCTTTTTTTTTTCTTTTTTGTCATTTTCTTTTCAAGCTCTTCATTCTTTTCTCATGACAACTTATTTCACTCTACACTTCTGCTCCTTTTTCCACTCTAAAGTTGTCACTTTTCTCTCCCTCACCTCTTATCTTTTTTTTCTCATCCTCACTTTTTCTTGAAATTTTCTTTAAAGAGAACTTAAGTTCATTTGCTATTCCAGTCCTTTAGATGGTTGCAATGGTTCAAAAGTAATCTTCTTATCATCCATTCGAGCAAATAATTGTTCTTTATCATGCATTATATTTCTATCATTCAACCAAGGTCTCTGAATAATAATATGGCAAGCATGTAGTTGCATGGCACCAAAATTGACTCTATCTCTATAAGTCCCAATTATGTATTTCATACTCGACCTTCAACTTTTTCGATGGATTTTTTCTGGTTTCTTCTTTTAGCTTTGCTCCACCCATTCCACTAAATTAATGGATAATCACATTTACAACCCTCCTCCCCCTAAAAAAAAACCAACTTGATATCATTTGAAAATCACCAATATTTAAGATCAAAACTTGAAGAACAAGAAGTAAAAACTTCAACAATGGAAGAACTCTTTTTGGATTTTGTATTTTTTTGTTATTTTAATAATAAATGGAAACTAAGGATTAAGAATTGTCGAAACAACTTTTTCCCCAACTTCTGACACCAAGATGATCGCAACCAACCCAGGAGCGCAATAAAGGATTGAGTTAAATACTCAAACCCACTAGAACATTGAATCATATAGACTATAGAAAGAAATAGAAGAATAAGAAGCTTAAGAATTAGGGTAGTGAATGACAAGAACTTAACTATGAACTAGTTTAACCCTTGAATTCTCTACAACAATCACTAATCGAGGAGAAGAAAGAAGAGATTAAATTAAGTAACAGGTGCAACTAGTAAACTCCATGACAATTAAATTGGGATAAACCAAATTAACATTCAATTACATACTATAATCATGAAAGAAAAGAAATGAACTAATATATGAGTTACTTAGAAAAATAACAATCCAAGAGGTCATGGAAGATAACTAAGATAATCCTAAATCTCACAAGAGTATTTGTCAACTTATCATTCATCTAAATGGGAAAGTGGGATATTTATAAAGGTCTTAGAGTAAATTAGTGAAGCCTAATGGAATCACATGACTGTCATCAAAAGAAAACGAATCATGGATGCTGCAGTTTTGGCTCATGAATTAATCGACTCTAAAGTCAAATTAAAAAGCTAGGGATTCTTTGCAAGTTGGACACTGAAATGACTTATGATCATGCCAATTGGGAGTTATTGTTGAAAATCATTGAAGACACGGGTATTGGTAATAAATGGTTAAACTAGATAAGATTTTCCATTTCCAATCTTAGTAAAGGTGATCCTTTATCACCTTTTCTATTCTTGATAGCCATGGAATGACTAAATCATATGATAAGGTTACACAAGTGAATGGGTTACAAAAGGTTTTGGACCTTATCCAAATACCACTAAAGGAATGGAAATTTCTATTGTGTAAATAGAAGGGTGAAAATAATGAACACTTATTCCTACATTGATGGACAACAACAAATCTATGGCACATCTTCTTTTATATTTTGGGAATAACATAGAGTAATACCTAGTAGTTCTCCTTTTGCACTGCTGAATAATTGAGAAAATGACCAAAATGGTCCTTGATATATTGGGGTTGAACTATTTGGTCCTTTATATATATAAAAGAAGAGATGATCATTTTGGTCCTTGGTCCTAAAGCCAACAGTAAATCAAAAAAAGTTTTTTAAATATAATTACGGGTCCCTCAAAAGTGACACATGTCCAGGAATTCTTCAACAACTTTCAATTGGTTTATTCTTCTTTCGATTACAAAAATTCTCTTTAACACACAAAATTCTTCAACTCTCAAAAGAAAAATTATAAGATCCCTATTTTCACCTCTTTCTATTCAGTTTTTGAACTTTTGTTTAAACAATGGAATAAAGAAATAAATACATGGAAAAGCTATTAATTTCAAAAAGGGCAAAACAAAAAGAAAGTTCTATGCTTCCATAGATTGGTTCAATAAGAGAGAATAGTTGGTTAAAACTTGAAAAGAGTTGGTTTATGGAGATATCCTTGGAGGGATGGAGTTCTTTTAATTTGATTTACTTAGTTTGAATTTATGTTATTGGTCTCATTGTATTTTTTTTGTATATAGGAAAATGGGAGCTGCTGGTAGTTATGTTCAGAGGGAGATCATAAATGAGTGTAGTGTGTGTTATTCTTTTTATATAGATATGGAAATTTGTGGACTGAAAATGAAGCATAACCTATAATGGTGAATAAGAATATTGAGGAAGAAAGATATGGTAGGTGATGGACTAAAGAACTGAAGAAGGGATTGCCAGGTGTCATTTTCGAGGGACCCACAGTTATATTTAATAGAATCTTATACCTGTATTGTTAATATTAGGGATAAGGACCAATGTTATCATCTTTTTAGATTCACCAGGGACTATTTCAAGCCCCTATATAACAGGGACCATTTTGGTTGTTTTCTGCTGAATAATTATTGGAGTATTGCAAGCAGAGGTGGGAGAAAGACCATGAAAGTTCATTCCTTCTTGCATTTGGTGGACAGTATGGGAAGAAATGAGTTCAAGACATTTTGAAAGCATCAATAGTTCTATCTAGAAAATTAGAATGAAAATTAGATTCACCAGGGACTATTTCAAGCCCCTATATAACAGGGACCATTTTGGTTGTTTTCTGCTGAATAATTATTGGAGTATTGCAAGCAGAGGTGGGAGAAAGACCATGAAAGTTCATTCCTTCTTGCATTTGGTGGACAGTATGGGAAGAAATAAGTTCAAGACATTTTGAAAGCATCAATAGTTCTATCTAGAAAATTAGAATGAATTTTCTTGGCTTGTTTTTTTTTTCGGGTATAAACAGAATATGTGGGGAAAAGTGGGGTAGTTAGAAGATTTAATTGTATTGTGTAAGTGTATATGGTTTTGGGCAGGGGCTTAAGAAGCTTTTGCTGTTTGTAAAGTTTGTAGGTTAGCACCTTTTTTATGTCTAAAACAAATAGTCTATTGTATTCTTAAACTAGGCCTTAAAATACAATTAGGCTGAAAATAGTAAAATTAGTAGGGGTTGAAGGGTCTAGACGTCTAATAATCATCTAGACATTTTTGGCTAGCGTCAACTCTATTTCATCTAGACATTTATCTGCTTTAGCTGTCTTCTCTCTACCTACTAGATGTTTTGAAACGTATAGATGATTTTGGTCTACGTTTCTGGGCCTTCTCCAATTTTTCCTCCATGCCTTCCCCTGGATTGATTCTTGGTTTCCAAGTCTCTTGAAGCCTATCAAAGACATGATGTTTACTTGATAAAACCCCTATTATGTACTTCGATAATGAAAGGGAATAGGAATAGCGAAAGGGGAATTTTTATTGTTAATCCAAATTTAATACAAACTAACTATTACAATTGATAAACTGAATTAGACACTACGAGAAATAAGTCACAATGGAAGCTCCAATTGTCACCTGTCAATGGCGATTAGGGATAGACTCAGTCGAGAGAAAGAAGAAGTAGTTAGGAAGAAGAGAGAGAAATGAGAGGGAAAGATCGTTAGGGTTTTACCAAAATAATTTGTTGCCCCTCCTTCACAGTAGTTCATCGTATTTATATTGAAGTGGATTGCCCGTGCCTCTCATGTGACCATAATGTATGTCTCTGATGTGACCACTAATACAGGTCATGGCAATCCTTCTGGCTTAAAATCGACTTTTTCCTTAAGGTCATTGTTGAATACTTAACTAGTAGATGATGATCTGGTTTTTTTGTAGAGAGTATTGAGCACCCACAAAAATATCCTAAGTTATTCGAACTCTCCAAAAATGTCACCGTACCTATGTCGAATTCTTCAAAAAGACACTATTTTTGGAGGATCCGACACGTACCCGTAGACATTTTTGAAGTGTCTGAGTAACTTTGAAAATACCAATGCAAATAACCAACCTGCAATTGAATGAGTTGCTCAATTGAAGCAATCCATAGTTGCATATTACAGAAGATAATTGCAGATGAAAGAAAAGAAGTCTATGTCTTTATAAAAAGTACAGGCCATAGTTCAACAACTGAAACAACTTCTAACTGTCGAGATGCAACTGTATACCTTTCTTTTTTGAATTAAAGTTTTGAGATAGAAAGAAATTGCAATTTTCCTCTTATAAAATGCAAAAGCCCATGAATATGTTTAGAAGAGCAGAACTTTCCTGAATAGCAATGTAGATTAAGCAACATCACTTTTACATACTTAATCAGTCTTTCACGAAACTTTTCTAAAGTAAGCTTTAGTAGAATAAGCAATCCCATTAAGCCAAATATATCACAAAAATATGTCCATTTGCTTTGATGTCACTCAACAGTCCTCTTAAGTTGTAATTAGTTATTTCCTTAGAATGACTCAACTTGATATTTTTGGTATGCAAACAGCTACAAATGAACCACCTCCAGATCCATGAAAAAGTTAATATTTCACGTTTCATTTGATCTTTATCTTCCACAACACCCAAAATTGGAGAAATCCAAACCTGGACAATCTCTACATATATAAATGCATCATACAAAAAATGTAATGCATTCACATTCACAAGTGTACCAATCACGCTTCCATATAGTTTGACTATTCTCAAAGGAGACGCCCTGAGAAGAAGCAGCACACTGTAAGTGTTTAAATATGGCAAGAGTAATACAAGTTTATTCTTCTCAATGAAGACTAAAAAATGATACTTCCTAAGATAGACTACAATAGCAGTAGCTCCATCAAACAACTGATATAACTGAAACAATAAGGGAAGAACCTCCATTGTATCACAACTTAGTAGATGTAAATGAGCAATAGTGCATAGTAATGACAACTTGAACTAATATGCTTCATATAATTGATATCAATCACATCAAAAATAGTACCTTCAGGGTCAAAAAGTATAATTACTCATTATTTTCCTTCTCAAAGCCATAAGTGAAAAAGTCGATAATGAGTTTATTAATCAACCCGATAGAATAAGCAATGAGCACATATTGGAATGAATACATACCCAACTCTATTTCATCTATCCAATATCAAACCACTTTCATATATGTAAGCCTAAGGTACATCCAACCCATGAATTGACTCGGGTCATTTAACTCATTTGCCTGTACTTTCGCGGCTTATCAAGTAATGTACTCTGAACGAAAATGTGAAGCTAAAACTTGATGGAAACTAGAAACGGATGGCCTACAGCACCAAATATAGAGTCCATATGGCACAACAAACACCTACTCCTTCGAGTAAACACAAAGAGCCTAGCGGCACTTGATCTCGTAGCCATGAACTCACAACTAATTCCTAGAACCAATGCTGAAATATGTCCTTCACAAGTAATAAAGTGTGTACATATGCCCCAAATTGCAATTGTAGAATTTGGAGGTATCCACCAGAGTTTATAATAGGCAAGTTTTCTCTAGAACCAAAGAAAAATTGATTCAAAATACTTTGATCATTGGGCATGGAATTAATATGATAAGATAATATTTGAATAATCTCCTTGAAATCATCCACAACCATTAATTGAATAATGTCTTGTAGTACCAAGAAATGTGGTAAGAAAACTACAACAAAATAAATACATACTCGACTTTTTCTTATTAAGGAAAAGGAAAGCCCAGGAATCCTGCCCCATATAACCCCAATTACAAATGTATAAACCCAAAGCATGTGGAAGCAAATCAATAGTTGTAAGAGGGCCACAACATGCTATCAAATTCTGCCATTTCGATTTTATATCGAATAGCTTGTCACTAAACTCTATGTCAAGCTTGTAACCTTTGCATGGTAATTCATTGAGACATATCAATTTTAATAATGTATCCTCAACATCAAGAACATAAAGTCATGAATCTAGATGTAAGTCCACAATCTCGATCTCTGTGGTGTTTGTATTATGGATGGAGTAAAATTCAACTAGAATTTCATAGTCTACCCATTGAGGACATTTATCAAACACTTGGTCTTCATTGCATTCTAAAATGACCTTACTATTCTTTTCCACTTTCAGCAAATCAACAATAGCATAGTTGCAAGAACCCACCTCTGGTTGGTTGTCCCCTTCATTCATTTCCTTTGAACAAATATGAAGACAAAAACAACATTGTCAGTCAACACTACGTATACACCTTAGATGCAAGAGTTGCATTGACAGGCAACACTTCTTAAGCAATTCTCACACCAACTCCAAAATTGTTTTAAATCCATAAGTATTCCTAAAATTCAATCCACAAGGCCCTTTTATTGGCATTGTTTTGTTCAACCAATTCAGCCAAAGTCGATGATTCTGCAAACATCTTCTACTAATACTACCCACAGTCGAGACAGGTTTGTTTCTCTGATATCCATTGTTATGTACTTTGATAATGAAAGGGAAATTAGAATTGCGTAAGGTGAATTTTTATCGCTAATCTGAATTTAATACAAGCTAGCTATTACAATTGATAAATTGAATTGGACAATCGAGAGATAAGTCATTGTGGAAGCTCCAATCATCACCTGTCAATGGTGATTAGGGATAGAATTAGATGAGAGAAAGAAGAAGAAGTGGTAGTTAGGAAGAAGAGAGATAAATGAGAGATTGAGAGGGAAAGATCATAGATTTTACCAAAATGATTCATTGTCCCCCTTAGCAATAGTTTACCGTGTTTATATTGAAGTGGACTGTTCATGCCTCTCATGTGACCATTGATATGGGTCATGACGCCCCCTTTTCTTGAGAGATCGTGGAACAGAAATAACATAATTCAATGCTCACGAGAACATTATCCCTAAATAAGGCCTCAAAATACAACTAGGCCAAAAATATCAAAAAAAGGTAGGACTGAATTGTCTAGACGTTTGGTAACCATCTTGGTAACCATCTGGAAGTTTTTGGCCCGCTTGAACTCTAATTTCTCTAGACATTTACCCCATCCTCCTCTTTCTGAGAGTGTCCTTCACTCCTTTCAGTTTCTTCGCTACCTGATTAAGTCAAACCTAGGTCATGTACTGTGAAAGACCTCATTTGGAATAAAAGATCATTCTAGAAAAGAGGATTCTAATGTAACAACTCCTAGAAAATAAAAGAGGGGGCAAATAAGGGTCTTAGAAAGGTTACTATCATGAAGAGCTATTTGGTGCCTCTTAGGAAAGTGAGACATTTATCAAGTATATGCCCTTCGATTCCTAGTCATTATTTTTTTTTGGCAATTAATTATTGTTTTATTTCTTCTGAAATCCAGACCTCATTGACTAAAATATTATTAGCATCCCGAGTTGTAAAAGTAAATAAGTACCAGTTTTACTATATTTTGTGCAAGATCTAGCTAACTTGCAATTCCTAGTAGGTGGCCATATTTTGTTCTAAGGTTGCTCTTCTATTCTGTCATAACTTTTTTGTAAATTTACAATTGCAGTATCAGAATTAGACAGTGATTTTAAAAGCAAAAGCAAAAGCAAAGAAAAGTATCAAAATTGGTAGACCTTGATGTGAAAAGTGAGTAGTGAGGTGCATACTCCCTTGAACTGAAGCTCACAACTTATAGAAAATATAAAGAAGTACCAAACATATATGAATTTAGTTTTGCAGTGGCTGATATCATTGAGGTATTTTATTAATAAATACAATCCATGGAATCACAAAAAGTGTCAAAATCAAAGAACATTCTTGAGTCTACGAGAATTCTTATGAAGCCTTTCATTTTCTTAATTATCTTCAATGAAAGTTTATAATATCAGTCTCTAATGTACAGTAATGCCGATACTATCATGGCTTAACAAAAATAGTTCAGATTACTTGAGTAAATGAAACAACAGTAGTCATTATCTTAACAAATAAATAATGATAGAATAAAAATAATATTTGTAAGGGGAAGAGAGAAAATAACAACATACTCAGTATAGTCCCACAATGGGGGTTTAGGAAGGGTAGATGCAGACCTTATGATTACTTTGTCAGGTAGAGAAGCTGTTTCAGAAAGAGCCCCGGCTAAAAAATGCAAAAACACAATATTTATGAAGACATAAGCAATAGCAAGACAGTAAGAAAGTAGAGCCATACGAGACAATAAGTAGTACTAGATAAAAACTAAAAATACAAAAAAAGTAAACTAATAAAAAATAATAAAAATTTTAAAATAATACGTGTACTAATAATCAAAAAAACCAAATGCAACACTAACATATGTTGCTCGGACTCTTCAAAAATGTCAATAGATGTATGTTAAATAATCCAAAAGTAGTGCCTTCTGGAGAACCCGACACTGGTGTAACAACAATTTTGGAGAATTCAAGCAACACAGACACGAAATGCTACTTTTATTGTACCCGAATCATCTATCTCCACACCCTCTTATCAAAATGCCATTTTTCCAGTAAGCTAAAGAAGAGGGAGAAGATAGGGTGCTCTTATTTAGTACGAATAGAATAGAAAATTAAAACTATGGCTTGATCTATAAATCTGGTTGAAACTACTGAATAATCATGAACTTTGGTTGGAATCACCAAATGAGTAATTATAACCAAACTAGATACCCGTGCCCATTCAAGGCACGGGTATTTGGCAACACTAATTTACAAAAGAGATTCAACTTTGGGAAAAATTATTTTCTAATTGTTTTAATTGTTTAGTATAGGAGTAAAAAAAAGGTAGTACAATGAACCAGTATTAACATAATATATACATTCAGTGTAGGACAAAATTAAGTTTGCTAGACTGGTCCAACCAATACAAAAGTAATTATATAAGTCGATAAAAATCTAGTTAGATTGTTGCAACTACAGTTGGCAGAACGTCTTTCATTTGGACATTCCCAAAAAAGTACATAATGCACGTCTCATTTGAAAATTTCAAATATATAAGTTGAGGAGACAAACGTCGATTTTGAAATATTTATTGCATCATAAAAGTACCAAAATACTCTTGGTAGTCATTTAATAAGGAACAAAAATATATTTATAAAAAATTACTACCACGTATAATTCAATTACAAAGGTCTAAATAAATATATTATTAAAATAATACATGAGGAAAAAAATAATAAGTATAAGAAAAAACAAAATGCATGTGTAACCATTTTATTGCACCATAAAAATGAGAACAAAACTAATAAATATAAGAGAAAAACAATAAGCATGTGTGACCATTTTATTGCACCTTACCTTGAGGTATAAAAAACAAGTAATTTAATATGGAACCAAAATATTTATAAAAAATTGCTACAATATATAATTCTATTACAAAGGTCTAAATAAAAATATTATTAAAATAATATATAAGGACAAAATTAATAAATATAAGAAAAAAATAATATGCATGTGTAATCATTTTGTTGCACCATAAAAATAAGAGAAAAGATATCTCTGCCCCCCTCCCCCCAAACTTGTCCTCCCAACTCACTTTAGCACTTAAACTTAACTTCCGTTTATTTACCCCCCTTAACATCTTTAAAGTGTAATAATTTCACCCCTAAAAACTGAAAACCACTCTCACAATAGAAAGTGCGTTACACTCGCCTACACATCACCACCACGTCGGAGTCATGTCATTGCCACGTAAGAAATTACTATTTTTTTTTAAAAATTAACCCCCCACATATTATTTATATATATATTTTTTTAAAAAATAAAAAATATATATATACTATTTTATTTATATAATTATATATATATATATTAATATATATATTAAATAAAAAAGACACCCCCACCCCTATTTACTTTCTTCTTTACACTGCCCACCCCTAACCTACAATTAACGCAGCCCCTCCACCCCCCTGCGCCCCCTCTCCTGCGCCTTTCTTATTCAGATTCTCTCCTCCTCCAGTACCCCTACCCCACCCCACCAATTTTTTCTTGACCATTTTCTCTCACCTGCTCTCCCCACCCCCCCTTTATCTCCTTTCAAACTCTACCTGCCATGAAAAATGTTTTCCCCTCTATTTTTTTTTCAAATACTCTATTAAAACCATCAGTTAACAACTATGAAAACAATAATTTAAGATAATTTCTCTATTACAATACTATTTTAACCCATTCTTCTTTATTGGGTGCTAATTTCTTCCATGTGTAGAAGTAAGTAGGATCTTAGAGTTGGAAAATATCTCGTGTTTGGCAGAGCTAAATGCCATATTCGTTAAGAAGTTAATCACTTTAACAATGGACAGGAAAACAGTGAAAATGAAATGGCTTCCATCTTGTTATCATCTGTTTGTTTTCCAGCAGATGATGTGGTAAATGGATTTGTAATGTTAATAGAATCAGCAAACGACACGACTTTAGACATTTTAATTATTGATGAGGACTTAGTAATTTTTTGGCTAGAGCAGAAGTAGATGAAGTTTTAACTCCATAACACATGGAAGAAATTAGCAGTCAATTTTTTGAGCCGAATTCATTGGGTATTGTTGTTTGATGATGTACCGAAGAAGAAAAAGATATGAGGTGTTGGTATAGGGTATGGGTGTGGGTATGAGGTACAGGGTAGGATGAGAGGTGAGGGAGGGTAGTGGGCATTGAAGAAGAAAAGGTTGATTTATATATATATATATATATATATATATACACACACACACACACACACACACATATATATGTAAAATAAGTGGGACCATATAATTTTTTAAGTAATAAACGCACCTCTTTTTTTACAAAAATGTCACGTCAGCATTAGGGGTGAAATAAATACACTTTAAAGATGTTGAGGGGGTAAATACACGAAATCTTAGTTTAAGTGCTAAAGTGAGTTGAGGCGACAAGTTCAGGGGGGAAATCATGTCTTTTCTCTAAAAATGAGGACCAAACTAATGAATATAAAGAAAAAGCAATATGCATGTATAACAATTTTATTACACCATAAAATTATCGAAATACCCTTGGTAGTCATTTAATAAGGAACAAAAAGATATTTATAAAAAAAAGTATCATGTATAATTCAATTACAAAGGTCTAAATAAAAATATAATTAAAATAATACATGAGGACAAAACAAATAAATATAAGGAAAAATCAATATGCATGTGCTTTTTATTGTACTATAAAAATGAGGACAAAACTAATAAATATAAGAAAAAAATCATATGCATGTGTAACCGTTTTATTTACATCTATATATAAATAAAGGTTGGGGTGACTAAAATTACCAAACTACCTTTGGCAGTCACCCCAACCTTCACTTATATGTAGTAGTGAAGTGAAGTAATAATAGTAATAATAATAATAATAATAATAATAATAATAATAATAATAATAATAATAAAAATAATAATAATAATAATAATAATAATAATAGTAAAAAAATTCTAGTAGTAAAGTAAAGTAATAATAGTATAATAATAAGAGAAAATACCTTATTTCACCCTTGAACTATACCCAAAATGACTGAGACACACCTCAACTTAACGGGGGTCCTATTACCCCCTAAACTAATTAAAAGTGTAATTTTGACACCCTTAGTGCCCACGTGGCACACACATGAGCCTTCGTGGACCCTTTAGTGTGTTGTGCCACGTATGTGCCATGTAGGCACTAAGGGTGTCAAAATTATACTTTTAATTAGTTCAGGGGATAATAGGACCCCCTTTATGTGGAAGTGTGTCTCAGCCGTTTTGGGTATAGTTCAAGGGTAAAATAGAGCATTATCTCAAATAATAATAATAATAATAATAATAATAATAATAATAATAATAATATAATATAATATAATATAATATAATATAATAATAATAATAGTAGTAATGATAATAGTAAAAAAAAAGTAATAATAGTAATAATAATAATAATAATAATAGTAGTAGTAGTTGTAGTAGTAATTGTAATTGCAAAAAATATATATTATAACAATAATAATTATAATATATAATAACTCATAAATGAAGGATTGGTGTACTACACAAAAAGAAAAAATAAATATAAGGAAAAAGCAATAGGCATGTGTAACCATATTATTGCACAGTAAAAATAAGGACAAAACTAATAAATATAAGGAAATAATCATATACATGTGTAACCATTTTATTTACTACTATATATAAGTAAAGGTTGGGATGACTAAAATTACCGAACTACCTTTGATAGTCATCCCAACCTTCACTTATATATAGTAGTAAAGTAAAGTAATAATGGTAATAATAATAATAATAATAATAATATAATAACAATAATAATAATAATAATAATAATAATAATAATAATAGCAATGGAAATAGTAAAAAATATATAGTAGTAAAATAAAGAAATAATAGTAATAATAATAATAATTGTACAAAAAAACATAATAGTAATAATAATAATATAATAATAATAATAGTAGTAGTAGTAGTAGAAAAAAAAGTAATAATAGTAATAATAATAATAATACTAATACTAATAGTTGTAGTAGTAGTAGTAGTAGTAGTAATAGCAATGGAAATATTAGTAATAGTAATAGAAAAAAATATTATAATAATAATAGTAGTAATAATAATAATATATAATTACTTATAAATGAAGGATTGGTGTACTACACAAAAAGAAAACAAATAAATATAAGGAAAAAGTAATGCGCATGTATAACCATTTTATTGCACAATAAAAATAAGGACAAAACTAATTAATATAAGGAAAAAAATATATTCACGTGTAACCATTTTATTTACTACTATATACAAGTAAAGGTTGGGGTGACTAAAATTACCAAACTACCTTTGGTAGTCACTCCAACCTTCACTTATATATAGTATTAAAGTAAAGTAATAATAATAATAATAATAATAATAATAATAATAATAATAATAATAATAATAATAATAATAATAATAATGGTAATAGTAAAAGATATATAGTAGTAAATTAAAGTAATAATAATAATAATAATAATAATAATAGTAATGATAATAGTACAATAATAATAATAGTAGTAATAGTAGTAGTAATAGTACAAGCAAAAAAATAATATAATAATAATATATAATTACTTTATAAATGAAGGATTGGTGTACTACACAAAAAGACAAAATAGTAGTACACCAATTCTTCATATATATATATATATATATAAGAGTAAAAAACCAGAGGTTGAAATCGTCGGGAAAACAAAGATAAGAAGTTATAGAAAATTGTATGAATGGGTTTGGAGTCACTGGACAACCACTATAGAAGAAGAATCCAACTTGGAAACATGTTAGAGCAGTATTCACGCATCAACGAGTAGATTTACACTCTCTTCAGAACCCTAACTTTTGGTGGCATATGTGAGGTTCCATGTCTTTCTGGATAAATTTTTAATTCCAAAAATGAGGGATTTGGAAATTCAAGTCCAATTGTTACATCAGAACCCATAATGAGGAGATCAGAAAATCAAATATCAGAGCCTATATTGAGGAGGATAAGGATATCATTTTGGAAGATATCGACCTAGTTATAGTTATTGTAATAGGCTTGAGGACATTTGTGAAGTATCTTGTTCTCTACATTGTCTACTACCTAAGAATGCTCATGTTGCTCAATATGGGTGACCACCTAATAATGCTGATGTTTCTCAAGAATTATACTACTGATAATTATTGGGTTTATTTATTTGAAGGGAATATAATGAGTACCTCTAGTATCAAGTAGTAGACGTCTCCACAAGTAGCTGCAGTTGCACAATCTAATACCCCTAGATGTGGGTCATGGATTACGATGCTTCTGATATATTTCTGTGATTTACACTACAAGTAATCATCATGTTTATTTATCTAAAGAGGAATATAATGAGTACCTTCAATATCGAAGTAAGAAGGCATCTCCACTAGTAGCCTCATTTGCACAGTCTAATACCCTTGGATTGTGGGTTGTGGACTCTGATGCTTCTGATCATATTTTTCTCTATAAATCACTTTTACCAAATATTGTTTATTCATAGTCTCTTCTCGCTATTACTTTAACTAGTCGGGTCCAAGAAAATACCATGGAAGTTGGACAAGCAATCCTCTATCTTCACTTTAAATTTTGTTCTTTGTGACCTTAGTTGTCATCATTTTAATCTTGCATCAGTCATTCATTTGACTCATGCCCTAAATTGTGCTATAATATTTCTTAGCTACTTGTTATGCAGAACTACAGTATGGGACGTACGATTGACGTAGAAATTGAAGCACAATTCTTTACTACCTTACCTCTCATAATTTTCCCCGACTTAATTCACAAATGTTTGGGACATTCAAGTTTGTTCAAGCTACAAAAGATAGTGTCAGTTTGTCTAGCTTTTTTACATTAGATTGTGAGTCATCAACTTAGGAACACACTCGCACAATCTTTCCACATAGTGTTTCTAGTCGTGCAAAGTTTATTTTATTAGTACATTATAATATTTGAGGTCTTAATAGAGTTAATTCAGTTTTAGGATTTTGTTATTTTGTTAGTTTCATCGATGATTATTCAATATGTGTACTTGGATTTTTTAATGAAAGATTGTTCTGAATTATTTTCTATATTCAAGAGTTTTTGTGCTAAAATGCAAAATAAATTTGGTGTCTCTATTCGTACCTTCCGTAGTTATAATGCCCTAGAATACTTGTTCTTCCAGTTCCAACATTTTATGATTCACTAAGGAATTATTCATCAGACATCTTATCCGTACGCCTCTCATTAGAATAGGGTAGTAAAGAGGAAGAATAGGCACCTCATTGCGGCTGTTTACACTCTTCTTATTCAATCCCATGTTCCAATTTTTCATTGGGATGATGCAGTTCTCACATTTTTCTATTTAATTAATTGGATGACCTCATCTCCCATCCGTAATCAAAATCATTATTCAGTATTATTTCTTCAATCACCGTATACTCCTTTCCTCGTGTCGTTGGGAACATATGTTTTCATTTTAATTTAATCTTTGGAATGATTAATTAGTCCCTCCTTCTCTCAAATGTGTCATTCTTGGTTATCGTTTCTAGTCACCATATTTTTTTTAGTACCTTATTTCCATGTCATATTTTAAGTCTCCATCTTACTTTACATATTCTAATCATTGGACGTATCTGAGGTGTTACCTATATTAATTTGTTAGGAATCTGCTGTGACACCTATATCTCCGTCCACACTCCCACCAGTCTTTACCCTTACCAACTTTTGAGGAATCTATAGTTACTTCTATATCTCCATCCGCAATGCCACCACTCTTAACTTAACATCGTCATCTATCTAGCATTAGGCCAAAATAATTCATGTCCTGTATCGGACCCTATCCCTGTAATGGACTAATCAACTGACTATATTAGGATAAGGTTTACTATACACTCATAATAATAATCCTCATTATATTCTGTAATCGTCGCCTATGTTCACCCCATTATGCATTCCTACATCTAGAGGTGAAATACATTCTAATCCTCATTAGAGACATGCTATGATTGACTTGTACACATCTGTTCTACATGCGAGTGGTACTTGGGAGCTTGTTCCTCTTCCTTAAGGTAAAATCTACTCTTTTCATGGTTATCGTTTGGTTTATGTAGTTAAAGTTGGTTCGGACTAAGAAATTAAAGGGAAAAGAGAATTTGAGAATTTGTGTCTTGATTATTCCCTCAAGCTAGTGGGATTAAATAGTGCTATAGAGAATGTAAACAAGAAAGAAAACTAATAAGAATATTGCACAATATTCTAAGTACCTAACTATGGAAATTTGGGGATATTCCCATATTTACACTATCTAATTATAGAGATATTCTCATAGCTAAATTATCTGATAATGATATCATATTTAACACTCCCCCCATATAAGTCTATGTATCCTAACTCAATCTTCTCTCAAGTGAAGTGACAATCTATCTGAATGTGCTTCGTTCTTTCATGAAACACACAGTAGAAATAATGTGTAGTCCAACTTGGTATCATAAATTAATCCATCGTTTCAACTCCTCCCATGTTTAATTCCTAGAGAAGTTGTATTCAACCATATAAGCTCATATGTAGCCAATGTTATTGCACGATACTCCATCTCTACACTTGTTCTTGCCACAACATCTTGCTATTTATTTTTCTAAGATAATAGATTACCTCCTATTAGAATACTTGAAGTGGACTTGCCTATCAGAAGGAGACCCAACCCAATCTGCATTAGATTACCCAACAATGTCGGTATGTCCTTAATCTTCATACAATAAACGTTATCTTAGAGAGCTTTTGATATATCACAGAATGCGAATCACTGCATTCCAGTGACTATCACAAGGTGATTGCAGAAACTTGATAACAAATGAGATCTCTGGTTATGTGATTGTAAGGTAGTTGAATTTGCAAGTCTTTGATATGTTATGGGATATTTTAAAGGCTCCCCCTGTCCTGGAATAAGCCTAGCATTTGGATCCAAGGGAGTGTCCACAAGTTTGTAATAAAAAATACCATCTTCTAAAATGTCTAAGGCATATTTTTTTAGCGTAATAGCAGTACATTTCCAGTCTAAGCCACTTCAATGCATAAAAAGTATTTCAGCTTTTCCAAATTCAATGTTTGAAAGTGACTTGAGCGGTGTTGTTTAAGTTGAGAAATACCGTAATGATCATTAGCAGTGATAACAATATCATCAACATAAATAATTAAAAAGATAAATTTGTATGAGATGAATGCATATAAAATACAGAGTGATCAACTTTTGTTCGCATCATTCTAAACTCTTGGACAACATCTCGAAAATGACCAAACCATGCTCTAGGATATTTCTTGAGACCATAAAGAGATTGATAAAGTCTACATACTAGTCCAAACTCCCCCCGTACAACAAATCATGATGGTTGCTCTATATAAACCTCTTAAGTAAGTTCTCCGTGAAGGAATACATTTTTATGTCTAGCTGGAAAAAGGTGAATGTTTCATTGCTGCCATAGATATGAGAAGATAAACTGAAGCCATCTTGTCAACTGGTGAGAAAGTATCTCCATAGTCAGTGCCATAAATCTGTGTATCCCTTATAAACCAATCTCATTTTAAGAGGAACAATAGCTCCATTTGAACCTACTTTAACTGTGAATGCCTGACAAAATTCAACCATGGGCTTGGCTTCGTTAAAGAAACATGATCCCAAGTAATATTAATTCAAAACAGTCATTTCTTCAATCATAGCTTTACACCAACTTGGATGAACCAATTCTTCTGCCATAGTCTTATAAACTTTGACACTGGATAAGCTAGAAATGAAGACATGATATAAAGATGAGAAACGATGATCGCTTAACTAAGTATAAATAGGAGCTTGATTGGCAGTAGTTCTAGTACCTTTGCAAAGAGCAATGAGAGGATCATCTAATGAGTGCTCGACAAGAGTAAAAGACATTGTTGGAGAAGGTAGTGAATCAACAAAAATGTTTTGTGTACATGTATTAGAGTTAAAAGTACTAACTAGATTAGCAAGCACGGGAGGAGGCTAGGGCCATTGAGAATAGATCTAAAGTTAAGGAGGTAAAGATGGGCATGGAATAGTTGGAATAGGAAGAACTGATGATATGTTTTTTCAATTTTCCCTATTAATAGAAAAATATGGAAGACTTAAAGAAAGAAACATCTGCTGAGATTAAGTACTTAGTAGCAAAGGGGTCCAAACATTTGTAACCTTTATGTAGATGAAATTACTTTAGAAAGATACATTTGTGTTGAAGTTTGTATTTTCCAGGGGTAAGGTTAACAAGTTATGAACAAAATAAGTACAACTAAACACATGTGGAGGAAGGGAAACAAATTATGGTTCGTATGTAGGATTTTGTGTGGACTGTTGAACTGAAAAATAGAATAAGGCATATGATTGATCAAATAATGGGCAGTGATAATACATTCATCCCGAAAACGTAAAAGTAAATGATTGTGAATGAGCAATGTCTGAGCTGTTTCAATTAGATATTTGTTCTTACGCTCATCCACTCCATTTTGTTGTGGAGTATGTGCACAGGTAAACCAGTGCAATATGCCATGAGATGACATAAAAGAATATAGAGAGGTAGAGAAATATTTTTAGGCATTATCACTGATTAACTTCTCAATGGCGGTACCAAATTGATTGCAAATTTTAGCATGAAACTTTTGAAAGATGGAGAATAACTCAAATTTATTTTTCATTAGTAATAACCACATGCATCGAGAATAGTCATCGATTAAAGTAACAAAATAATGAAAATCGAAGAAAAACCTAACACGACTTGGACCCTATATATCAGAATGAATAATTTTAAACATAAAGGTGTCCTTATTAGTGATGCACTTTGGGAAAGAGGAATGAGTGTGCTTCCATATATGAAACGACTCACATTCTAGCCAAGATAGACTAGGTAAACTGGGAACCATCTTCTATAGTTTTAAGACACAAGGATGACCTAGTTGATTATGGAGTAATTCAAAGAAAGTAGTGTATGTGAAAGCAACATGTGGTTATGGGGTGGATTACAGGTATAATCCTTGTAACTCACATCCTTTTCCAATTATTTTTCTTGTCCTTGGATGCAACAGAAGAACAAAATCATCATCGAAAGTTACAAGTTCTGGTTTTTGGTAATTTGCTAATGGAAATAAGTTTATACTGATATTCAGGTGTAAAAAGAACTGAATGTGAAGGTGTGAAAGGTAGAGAGTAAGCTATACCTATTGTTTTTACTATAGAGTTTGATCCATTAGCCAAATTCATAGTAAAGAGGATAGAAGGGGTAGTAAGAGAAGAGAGTATTTTTGTCACCAAAAATATTATCTGAAGCACCAGAATAAAGAATCCATTATTCCTGAGATGAAGACTATGTGACATAAGTAAAAGAGTTACCAAGTTTCATTGTGCAAGCAGCTGATAAAGTTGATGACTATTGCCTTGATGCTTTGTACTGTAGGTAGTTAATATAGTTTGTTGTAGTTATAGTTATAGATATAGATGATTCATCCCTGAAATCAGGTGTGTACAAAATACCATTTTCATTATAAACAATATTTGTTGTGTATCTAGGTTGGTCATTATCATGTGGAGGCATAATTTATCAATAATAATATGTAGAAACCAGTTGTGACAAAAAACTGGCAAAAATATTTTTTTTTTATGTTTCTGCAATTTTGATTTGTAGAATTTATTTCCACAATTCTGTTATGTAGATTTATTTTTGGTTTTCTGCGATTCTATTTTGCAAAATCTGTTTTGAGAAAAATAAGGAAAACTAGAGAAAGGAGGACTCTAATACCATGAAAAATTAGAGGGAGAAGAGAAAAGAATTTAAGAATTTGTGTCTTGATTATTTCCTCAAGCTGGTATGATTAAATAGTGTTACAAAGAATGTAAAGAAGGAAGGGAAATTTTTTGATAACGAATAACTAAGGAAATAAACTATTAAGAATATTACGCAATATTCTAAATGCCTAAATATCAAGTAAACTAAAGTATTTTTAGGTATTGAGGTAGTTCAGTTTAGATCAAGTATTGTTATTTCACAACACAAGTATGCCTTAGACATTCTTGAGGATACGTGTTGTGGACCCACTTGACCCGGATGATAAACTCATAGGGGCAACCACTCATTAATCTTGGAAGCTATAGATGGATGGTTAGTAACTTGAATTATCTCACAGTGATTAAACCTTACTTTTCTTTTCATATGAGTGTTGTAAGCTTGTTTATGGATTCTCCTTGTGATAGTCATTGGTATGCAGTTGTTTGCATTTTGCAATATAGAAAGTGAGCTCCAGGTACAGAACTACTATTTGAGGATCGAGGTCATGAGCAAATCAATGGATATAATGCTGATTGGGCCGAATTACTTTCTAATAGACATTCTAGATTTGGATATTGTGTTTTAACATGAGGTAATTTTATGGTTGATCTATCTAGTGCAGAAGCAGAATATTGAGCAATGACTGTAGCAACTTGCGAGCTAGTTTGGATTAAGCAGTTGCACCAAGAATTTAAAAAAATCAATCAGATGGAACCATAAATTGGGACGGGATATTTAATTTTCAATTTTCTTAAACATTTCAGTTGATGATGACTTAAATATGCATATTTTCATCATAGGGCTGATAGCAATGGAGATGGATAGCCAAGTGATCCTTCATATCACATCAAATCTAGTATTTCTACTGATAGGATGAAGCACATTGAGATTGATTGTTACTTTTTCGAGAAAAGAAAGATACCTCTCTGGAGATATTTTTACAAAATTTGTAAATTCGAGTTGATCAGCTAGTAGATATTTTCATCAAGTCTCTCACTAGTCCTCATATGAGTTACATCTATAACAATCTCAATACATGTGACTTCTATGTACCATTTTGAGGGGAGTGTTTGAATAGGAATAGGAATAGGAATAGGAATAAAATTTGTATATACTATATAGTATCCTATATGGAAAAAGATTGAGATGTAATGTCTATGAATACGGCTCAACATAGTTATGTAGATACACAGTTCAATAATATTCTCCTTTATTTCTTACAAAAACCAAAAGTTCCACCATAAATTTTGTTATCAGTCATCCATCTGATCTTTAATGACTTAGTTACTGAATCTGCTATTTGTTCATTATGGCCTTTATCACATAATATGATAGGTCCCTTGGTTAGTTGGAAGGAAGGAGGAAGGATTAAGAGTTCCTGTAGTTCCAATGAGGAGCAGAATGGTGAGTTGCTCTGTGGTGCTAAGACAATTGCGAATAGGGCTAGGAAGGAGAAGAGTATGATAGAAATGAGCTTGCTTGATTCAATATAAGGAGAGAAATTTGTTTCGTTACAAATTTCTAAAGTTTAGTAGGTGATTTTAATATTTAATAGGGTTTTTATTTTCTTTTAAATTATATTTTTCATTGCCATATTTTCCCTAAAATCTACTAATACAGTTTAAATGACCATAGGAGTAAAGAGCTGGTCAAGTCTTTCTGATCTTAAGTTGCCAGAAATGGAAATGCATTAAATTTTCATTGTGCTTCTTGATGCGTTTATCATGTGAGATTTTACCTAGATCGTTCCTTAAGTGCATTTGACAACTGTGCGGTCCTCAAGTATTGAAACTAGTAACCAAATATGTACTTTCAAGTAGTCAGATGTAGCTATGCTCGACTGTTTTCTTGTCATTATATATTATCAATAAGACATATATTTCGTAATATGTTTCTCTTTATGACCCTACACTAACCTGAATCTTATATATTGTTCATATAATTGAGGTAATTGTGTTCTTGGTTAATCTGATTACAAGAGAATCTTTATAACACCTTCAGAAAAGATATGATGTTTGCTGTCCAATGATGATAGCATGGGATCTTCATAAAACTTGGTGAGAGGAAGTGTTAATAGTAAGTTACAAATGATTTCCTTAGTTACATAAACTTAATAAAGGGATAATTTCACAGACCTCCCTCCAGGTTTGGCCTATTAATACTCACCTCCCTTGTTGTATGCAATATTATGCTTACCCCCCTTAATCTAATTTTTTTTGGTAAATGTACCTTTCTGGTATCTCTCTCCCTCCTAAGGTTTAGGATGATAGAACAATAGAACAGCTTATAGAAAGTTTGATCATGGGCAGAAATGCAGAAATTTACTTTCAATTCACTTTATTTTTAATATGTTTTAAGGAGTAAGATTGTTGAGGCTTGCTTGAGAGAGAAAAGATAAGAACATAAATTAAAACTAAATTCTAGAGCTAAGATATATGAACTTTCATTGTTTTCAGAAAAATGAAGTAGCTACATTATATATGTGAGTGCACAAATGCCTTCAACTAGATAATTTCTTGGGCTAAATAAGAAATAAGCAAACATTGAATATAAAAACTAAAGGACTAATGTGCCAACCACAAAACTCTAATTTAATTATATTCTCTCAATGTCTGAGTACTACTCTTTCAGCTGAAAGCTCAAGCTCTGCATACGCAACATTTCTCCTCCCTTAAAAATATTCCTTATCCTCAAGGAAGAAGTCTGGAAACCTCAACTTTAGAGCATGGTGGTCCTCCCAAGTTAGCTGGTCAGGAGGTAGCTTATTCCACTGGATCAAAACCTGAGGTACAACCTTGTTTCCTTTCTTAATCATCCTTCTTTCAATAATAGCCTTGGGACTTGGACAATAAGGGCTTGCTAGATCACGGATAGGTGGATGGTTTATGGATTCAGGAATCTTGTAGCATGTTTAAAGGAGAGAAACATGGAATGTGGGATGAGGAAAGTTTGTATGATACCTTACCAATTTTCTTCAAAACTTGGTAAGGTCCATAGTATTTGGTTGCAAGTTTAGAGAAGTGAGATGTAGATAAGGTGTGTTGTCTGTAGGGTTGTATTTTGAGATAGACCCAGTCCCCTTCTTGAAATGTTCTATCAGTTCTGTGGTTGTTGGCATATGTGGTCATCCTCTGTTGAGCTCTTATCAGATGGAACTTGATGAGCTGCAACTTGATTTTTCTCATCTCTAAGCTCCTATCAACATGGCCATAAAGAGCCTTATATGGAGTTGTTTGTATAGCTGAGTGGTATGTGGTTTTAAAGCACCATTAAACCAAGGGTAAATACAAGAACCAACCAGTAGGTATTTCTGAACAATAGCATCTGAGAAATGTTTCTAAACATCTGTTGAGCACTTCTGTTTGTCCATCTGATTGGGGGCGGTAGGCAGTTGAGGTACACAAGGTGACACCATGAGCCGAAAAAAGCTCTTGCGAAACCTTTTTGACAAATACTGGATCCCCATCTCTAATGATGTTTTTTGGTATGCCATAGAGTTTATAAATGTTGTCTAGAAATAGTTGATCAATATCTGAAGATAAAAATGGATGATGTACTCCTATAAAGTGACCATACTTTGTAAGCCTATCCACCACCACCCAAATCACAGACTTACCTTTAGACTTAGGTAACCCTTCTACAAAGTCTATGGTAATGCTAGACCAAACAGTGTTAGGAATTTCTAAAGGTTTTAGAAGACCAAGATAGGAAAAGGGGTCACACTTACTCTTCTAACAAACATCACATCTCTTCACATATTGGTTTACATCTTTATTCAATCCCTTCCAGCATAACAAAGATGCTACCTTTCTATAAGTGTTGTTAATTCCTAAGTGTGACACTCCCACATGCTGATCTTTCCTTAGCTGAGGGTTATTTCCCAATACTAACTTTCCATGTTTCCTCTATTGTTGGTTAAGAAATATGTAACCCTTGTACTCTCCCTCATTATCTACAGCTAACTTGATCACTTTTTGGATTTCTTGATCTTCTTCCCAACTACTAGTAATCCTTTGAAATAGAGTGTCCCCAACAATGTTCACAAACAATGTCAATAGCTCACACATAGGAAGTCTAGATATAGAATCTACAACAGTTTTATCTTTCCCCTTTTTATACTCAATAGAAAAATCTAACTGCATTATCTTAGCCATTCATTTCAACTGAGACCTTGTGTGCAATTTTTACTTTAGGATAAATTTAAGAGCTTTGTGGTTAGTTCTTACCAAGATTGTTTGCCTATGAGATACTGACTCTATTTGTTAATCACCATTATCAATGCTAGCAGTTCCTTATCATAGACAGATAATGAAATATTTTTAAAGGAGAGGCTTTGGTGATGTATGCTATGGATGTCTTTGCTGCATGAACACTACATCAATATTAAGATCATAAGCATCTATTTCTACAGTAAATTGTTGAGTATTATCAGGAAGAGCTAACACAAGGGTTGTTGTGAGAGCCCTTTTTAACTACTCAAAAATGGCAGTAGCCTTACCACTCCAATGGAATTCATCTTCCTTCAGTAGGTCAGTTAAGATCTTACTAATGAGGCCATATGCTTGAATAACCTCCTGTACTATCCAGCTAATCTAAAAAAACCCATTAGTTATTTGATTGTAGTTGGAATTGGTAATTCTCTTACAACAAATATCTTTTTAGGGTCTATTTCCACACCAGCTGTTGAAAAAAAATATCCAAGGTACTCAATTTTGAATGCACTAAAAGAACACTTGGGTTTCCTCACAAATAGGTTATGAGATGTGAGTATCTCAAAGGTTTATTTGAGATGTATCAGGTGCTCTTCCTAGTTTATGCTAAACACTAAAATATCATAAAAAATGATGGATCATTAGTTAAGCCGAAAAGCATTACCAAGTACTCATAGTGACCTGTGTGGGTTCTAAATTCTATCTTGGCCATATCTGCTTCATCTATCTTTATCGTATCATCTACCTTTATCTGGTGATGAGGTCTAACTTAGTATAAAATTTAGATCCACTTAAGTCATCTAGCAGTTCCTCGATAACTAGAATGGGAAATTTATCTTTAATGATAATCTTATTGAGGGCTCTGTAATCTACAGATAGTCTCCAAAAGCCATTTTTCTTACTAACAAGTACCACAGAGCTTGCATAAGGGCTAGATCAGGGTTGTATGATAACTTGTTCGAGCATTTCTTCCACTAGAGCTTCAATAATATTCTTATGAGAAGATGAATATCTATAAGGTCTAAAATTAATAGGGTTGCTACCAATTTCAAGAGAAATTTTATGATCAAAGGGACCCCTGTGGGTTGGCAGTCCACTAGGCTCAGCAAATAACTTATCATACTCTAACAATAGACTTTGAATTCCTTGGTGTAACAGGGATTACTTTAACCATGAACAATTGTGCATCACACTTAGCCATTTTACTCAAAGATTTGGCATTCACTGTTTTGAGTTTAGATGTTTCTCCCTTCAATAGATGGTTTTTGTCCCTATACTTGAACTTCATGGTCAATTGGTTGAAGTTCAATATGATGTCTCCAATAGTTACCAGCTATTGTACACCAAGGACTACATCACAAGAGCCTAAAGAAAGAACCAGCATGTCAGACTTAAAGGTTGTTCCATCTATGAGCCTGAGCTAAGTAAAGTTGGTGCACACTTGATTAGCGGCCATTATGCTTCCATCAGCCACCTTAACACATTGAGAGTTGACATTTTTTAGCTGAAAAGCCTATTTTTCATAAACCAACGAGTCAATAAAATTATTTGTGCTTCCAGAATCAATAAGCACACTAATAGTCATCAACTCAGTATAACAGGTCACCCCCAGAGTTTGAAAATTAGCAACCCTACTCAAGGCCTGCAGGGATATAACACAGGTTTCTCTAGTCAAGACAGCCTTTTTTGGTTCTCCATCCTCCCTAGTCTCTCTTGACTCCCTTCTTTCTTGCTCTTTCATTTCAAATACGCATAGTTGTTTAGGTTTTTCTTGAAGATTATTCTCCACCTCCGTTATTTCACCTCCATCCTCTAGTTCCAACAAATACAGTTGTTTTGTAAACTTACATTTATGACTTGGAAAGAATTTTTCATCACAAAAATAGCACAACCCCATGTGTCTCTTGTTATTTAACTCAGCGGTTGTGAGTTTTTTTCCCTGACAAGTTGGTTGGTTGGAGGGGCTAAATGTTTTTTGATAAGTGGAGGGTTTCAAGGCTGGTTTGAAGGAAGTATTTGGAGTTTTGGAGGAAAATGAGTGGTTAGGTTGCTGAAAAGATTTGGATGATTTTTGTTAGGCTATATAAGAGGAGTTTAATAGTCTAGCTAAATGGTATGTGTGGGGTAAAGAGTAAGGTCTGTGAGTATTCGTCTAATCCATTATTTTAGGTTGGAGGCTAGTAATATGGCATCTTATAACACTTTTGTTGGACAAGGAAACTCTTGCCATAGGACAGTTAAATTTTTCCTAGTATTCCTCAATATCCCTTGTTTGAGTGAGCAGCTTAATATTAGCCAACGATTCCTCATACTCAGTACCAAATCGATCAATAATGGGATGTAAATATTCTTCCCAAGTAGGAGGGGGAAGGTGGTGTCTAATCTTAAGAAATCCTTGATGTCATTCTATAGTGATTCCATCGAGATGGGTAGAGGCTATTTTAACACATAGAGAAGGATGGATGTTATCTATGGAAAAAGATTATTCGATTTTGTAAAGCGAAGATCTAAGTTCGGTTCCATCAAACCTAGGAAAATTGAGTCGACCAACTTTAGATAGTAAATTTCGAACGGTATTAGTGGGTATTGTTGTCGCCGGAGCCCCTCTATGACCACCCTGTGGTGCTGGTGCATTACCCATAGATTGAGGTCCATCTTGGAACCTTCTATATCCTGATGATCCCGGTGTGAGCCCTGCTATGCCAAAAGGCTCTTGAGTAAGAGAGTAATCCCCCACCCCGTCCTAGTAAACCGAACCTCTATCTCTCAGTATGAGGCAAGACCATAACATATTCTGCTTTTTCAATCGAAAATGTTGTTGCAAAAATTATGCCATTAAAGTTGATGTGATCCAAAAGATATTAGCCATTGTCTCTAAGATCTCCATATATGCTTGGATTTTACCTTACCTCTCTAGACATAAGCCATGGTTTTGAAACTCTGTTATTTTTCTAGCATTTTCCCCTTTCTAATATTATATGCTTTTGATTACTTTATTTTATAATGAACTTTTTTAAGAACATAAATGATAATCTAAAATAACAAAGAGAATTAAATAACTCATGAGACAAAATTGTTTGGAGGTGGTAAATTGGTGAATATTTGGCAAAAAATTTGTTATTGGAAACTGTAGCAAAGGATTGGATAAAGCATAATAATCTCTAATGACGAGAGTCCATGGAAAACGTAATTAGGAATTTTTTGTAAAGAAATTAGTTAAAGAAGACATTCAATATGTTAATCAATCGCAATAAGTATGAAATTTTAGAAGGGTAAATTAGAGATTCGATTTTTTTAAAAAATTAATAATAAATAGATTAAAACAATTGTTACAGAACGAAAAAGTAAAGGAGGTAAATGTAATATTGCATTCCACAAGGGAGGTGAATGTTATTAGGCCAAACCTAGAGGGAGGTCTCTGAAATTGTCCCATTTAATAATTCAACATAATTGGGAAGGGGGCCGAAGTTTTCAGAAAAGACTTGAACTGTTTACTCTAGTGAGGAGGCTAAAAAAGATGGGTAATTACCTTTTTGGGCCTCCTTAAAAAATATTAGAAGTTAACTGTACAGGTTTTGTATATTACAAATTTACATATAATATAGAAATTGTATACATAAATATGCATGATCAGTGTATATGTCTTGAGGAGGAGGTTATTTTATTTTTTCTTAACTAGCTGAACGGAGAGGTTATGAGCCAAAAATAAAAGCCAATGGGTCTTGTACAAGAATTATGAAATAACAAAAGGACCTTCGAGTATAAAACTGGTAGATTTTCTATAGTCATTGATTTAAGATTTTTATGAAGAGTTGGGATGTGACTCAGACCGTCACAACCCGAGTCGAGACCCTAGCCGTGATGAGCATCTTGAACCATGAAAGCTTGAGCTCCCCTGTTCTATCTTGCAATCATACAAATGTTCATACAATGTAAAGAAATAAGGAATATTAGCAAAATAGAAACATGGTAAATTTTTAAATTCAACTACATAATATAGAACAAGGTTGATACTCCTGTCTGAAAACTAACACAAGGTCCCCAATCGGACCATAAGCCAAAATGAAATAACAACGTCTAATAACCAGGCCTCCCAAAATAGAGAAGGCTCACCAACTACTAGTCTCGAATAAAACAATATACTATTTAGCGGAACCTTGGGACTATTCCTTAGATCCTGATATATATAGGGGTCAATACAGATCTACTGGTACACAAACAAATCCAAAATAATGTACCTTTATATAACATAAGTGAGAGCAATTTATGAAACATTTTACATACAATATAAGAAAAAATGCATGGGCATATTTAAAAGACTTTGAAACGTTTCTTGAAAACATGACACCCTCTTTGCTTTACTTCTATATTAGGTGGTACACCCTACAATTCTACAACCTTACGGGCTATATGGAGTCCGTCCTTAACTCGACGGTCAATCCCCCAACCTAAGTTTGCCTGAAGAGTTGGGGTTTCTGATTCTGATACGCCACAGGGCACTAGGACAGCGTATAATCCCTCTTGTGGACATAATAAGACGTATCAGAAAAACATGATTTTGGATAATAAGTTTTCTAAACTCATGCCTTCTTTAGGTAGCCACCTAACATCTCTAAAACCCATTTTTTTATATTTTAAACATGCATCTTTCTGAAATTAAATTCTGAAAAATTTAAATAAAATCTGACTTTCATTCTGTTCTGAGTCTGTTATGGCATTATCTATTTTTGTATCATCATACCAAGACTTGAAAGTCATATCTCTAAGTCATAAAATATCATGTTACAATTCTTTCATTCAAAACATATTGTTTGGACCACTAAATCATTCAAACATTACAAGTGAATTTGGATTTCAACATATATGAAAACTTATGTAAAGATTCTCTCTTTCAATTCTTAAACATATGGTGGTTAATTTCTCAAGACAGTCATGCAATTCTTTTAATTATGATAGATATGGCATTTACAAAATAAGAAATATACCTCTCTTTGATTCACAACCAACATCAAGTTCATAAATGATAGTCAAACCCTTGGTTCATGCTTTAAGGCATGCAATTGAATAACCCTTAACTTGTAAATCAAGAAATAACATAACAAGAGAGGGAAATTCATTATTCATGCTATCCATTTATATTTAAAACTAAAAACACATGTATATCTATATACAAGAAAAAATTCAAGTTGAAGGGAAGACCTCAAGATCAAAACATTATCATCAAAGGGTTCACAATACGTAATTGTAAATGTAAATTCCCTTTGTAATTACATGATTTGTCAACCTTCAAACATTATAAAGAAAATTATTTCACCATGATTATGTAGTTTAGGAAAAGCCCACATACCTTAGATTACTTAGTTTGAAGAATAGGACTCAAATCTTGACTTGTTTCTTGGAAATCTTGAACTTAATGATGGATTCTTGATCTTTGGGATTGGAGATAGGGTTATTGTTCTTGATGGAATTTAGTAGTTATAGGCATATAGTGCCCTAATAATGCTTTAATCAACTTTTTACATGACTTAGGATAATGGGGAAAAGTTCAAACTGCCCCTTTAGCGATGCCTAACGCGTTGGTTCCTCCACGCGATGCGATGGTTGCCAAAAAATGGGAACTATTTTCTCACTGCCTCAATCTTTTGGGGGTTAACCTTGATCCCATCACTAGAAACAATGTTCCCCAGGAAAGCAATAGCACTAAGCCAAAATTCACATTTGGAAAACTTTGCATCTAACTCATGATCTTTAAGGGTTTGAAGGATTATTTGGAGGTAGTCGACATGATCCACCTTACTCTTAGAATAGACCGAGATGTTACCAATAAAGACTATGACAAACAGATTTAGAAACTGGCGAAAAACCCTATTTATTAGGTCCATAAAAGTTGCAGGGGCGTTAGTCAGTCCGAAAGACATGACTAAGAATTCATAATAGCCATACCAGGTTCGAAAAGCTATTCTGGGAATATCAGCCTCCCTAACCTTCAACTGATGATACCCCGAACAAAGGTCTATCTTGGAGAAATATTTGTCTCCCTGAAGTTGGTCAAAGAGATCATCAATTCTAGGAAGAGGGTATTTTTTTTAACAGTGTCCTTATTCAGCTGACAGTAGTCTATATACATATAAAGAGAGTCGTCTTTCTTATGAATAAAGAGCACTGGTGCACCCCAGGGAGAGATGCTAGGACGAATAAAGCCTTTATCAATAAGATCTTTTAGATGTTGTTTCAACTCTTTCAGTTCAGCAGGAGCCCTTACATATGGTGAAATTGAAATAGGATGACTATCCGGCAACAAGTCAATACCAAAATCTATCTCTCTGTCAGGTGGGATCCCCGAAAGGTCATCAGGAAAAACTTCTGGGAATTCACTGGCTATAGGGAAAGACTAGAGGACCCTTTGATATAAGATATCGGGCTCTAAGATAAGATATGAACTCCCCTTAGGTGCTAAGGAATACCCCTCCCATTCTATCATTGGCTTACTTGGAAAGGAGAAAGTAACCTTTTGGGTTCTGTAGTCTAATATGACATAAAATGAATGGAGCCAATCCATTCCTAGAATGGCATCAAAGTCAACTATATCAAGATCTATATGGTCCGCCACGGTATCACGATGACCGACAGACACCACACAATTTTTATATACCCTTCTAGCCACAATAGAGTCACCAACAAGAGTGGAAACAAAGAAAGGTTAAGAAATATTTTTAGGTTTGAAACCAAAACTAACAGCCACATAAGGGGTCACATAAGACAGGGTAGACCCGGGATCAAGCAACACATACACATCACGGGAGAAAATTTATAACATACCCATGACAACATTTGGTAAAGCCTCAACATCCTGTAAGTGAGATAAAGCATACAACCAGTTGCGACTACCTCAGATAGCTAAAGTGGTACCCTTGGGAGGTAGTGGCACTAAGGAATTTGCTTGAGACTTAGCACAACTAAAATTTTCTCTGGAGAAAGGATAGTCTCTCTGAAAAAGGCCCGATTAATCACAGGTATAACACACCAACCTGCCTAACTGACACCTACTTAGGTGATGTTTATTGTAGGTTCCACATCATGAAAATGTCTAATACGGCTGAGGTACACCACCTTGGGAGTGGTTACCCTGCACTTTTGATCGGTTGTTGGGCGGTAAATTCTTGAACCGTTGATCAACTGGAGATCTGGATGCTGGGGCGCTAACCGAAGAATAAGCATTACTCCAAAAAATTTTCTTCAACCACCTATTACCCCAATTTTTACCACCCTGGTGCTGATTGTTATTCTGGTCTGTAGATCTGGCTCTTTTGGCTTGTCTATCTTTCTCTCTTATATATACCAGCCTTTTCTTCTACTCTTTAACCTATTGCATATGAATGGACAACCTAGGGAAATCCATGTCTCTATTCAATATAGCTCCTTTACATTCTAACTCCAGATCATCCAAAAGACTGGATGCAAACTTCCTCATGTGAGCTGTCTTGTTACCTGCCAATTATGGAGCATATTAGGACTGCTAGTTAAACTTCAATGTGTTCTCCTTAACACTCATTTTTCCCCTGCTTCAAATTCATAAACTCCTTAGCCTTTGACTCCCTCAATTCCTAGGGAAAGAAGCGGTCTAGGAAAGCTTCCACAAACTCACCCCATACAGAAGGCTCAACCCAACTACCCTTCGACTTCTCCCATTAATTAGACAACTGATTGGAAACATCCTTCAACTACTGATAGGCTTCTAACTCAACCCCTTCAACCCTACTAGCTTCTTCATCATGCAATTTTCCATGAGAAGTCTCATCAATGTTAGTTTGGGTGACACCAACCCCGATTATTTATAAACTGCTAGTGGTATCAAGTTAATGTTAGAACCTAAATCACACAAAGCCTTTGTAAAATTGAAACACCCAATAGTGCAGGGAATATGTACGCTCATGGGTCTTTTTTTTCTCAATCTAAGATATAGAGACTATTGCACTACAATAGTGCACCTTGTCCACAGGTTCAAAACTCACCAGCCACTTCTTAGTCATCAAATCCTTATAAAATTTGTGTAACCTGGAATTTGTTCAAGTGGCTCAAAAGAGAGATATTCATTGTCAACTCTTTCATCATAGAAATGATCTATTAATACTTTTTCTCTTTGACTTTCATTTTTAGTCTTTTCAAAAATAGAGAAAGAGGTCATAGAATGGGAGTCAATACTTGCGGGACCTCATTCCCTTCCCCATTCTTGCCTTGGCTTTATATTATCAACTCACGGTGTTTAGGTGTATTTTCATTAATCATAACTTCTTTAGAGTCAATAACTTTCTAATCAACTATAATCATCTGATCTACCATATCATCTACAATCATGAGTGTAGGAGGTTCAGTAGTCATCTTACAACTCCAAGTAGTAATAGCCAAGTAATAACTATCATTCTTTGGATTTTAGATGGTGTTTCTTGGGAGGTTACATTGTTGACGCTGATTTAATGTTATGAAAATTTGGACAAATTATTACTCAAGTTGCTTCATGGAGATAACATATGATTAATATTCTAATTCATCCCTAATATATCTGGCTTAATCTCTTTAAGGTAGTCTTCTATTATCTCTACCTCTTTTGTAATCTTTTCAAGCATGTCTTCTATTGTCAAATTGTTCGAACCCGCATCACGGTTCCTAAATAGAAAATAAAGGCCACTCGTATTCGTACCATCATTTTTTCTTCTTCAATCACCGTTATGATCTTTACTCTTATCTCTATACCCAGACTTATTGTAGTTGTTATCTCCATAGTAGTTTCGATATTGATTCTATTACCTCAAGTTAGTTATCTTGGTTAGATCTTTGGCCCTTAGCTCAGAAACCCGCCACCTTTCTATCAAGATATTTTGCCTCTTTCTCAGAATTAAAATCTTCATACCTAGGTGCCTCACCTTATGCACCCATTGCATTTACCTTTTGTACACCAACTACTATAAATTATTTAGTACACAATACAATCTCATTCTTAAGTTGTGCTACCTCTTGAGCAATTGTCTCATTTAGTGCTCACTATTTTGCAAATGCTCTAATTGTATAAGTACTTATGAGTCTATCTGCCTCCTGAGTATGCCAACCTCAATTAATTTTTGTGATTTGATACAATATCTCAAAAGAAAGCTCCCAATAAATACTCATGAGTGCTCCACCTATGATAGTGTCTGCTACAACCTAATTATTAGCATTCAAGGCTCTATATAAAATCTCTAACAAGTTTCTATTTGTCATCTTGCGGGTTGGAATACTTTGTTTCTTCTTTTTGAACCTCAATTAAATCTTGTATTGTGCCTTTAAATACAACTATCTGAAATTATATACCTCATCTTTCAATTACAATATTTTGAAGGGTGGGAAATATAATCCAAGAACTGAGTCCTCAACTCGTTCCAAGTAGTAATATATCCATGTGGTAATTCAACCCATATATTATCTTTTCCCATTAGAGCAAATAAAAATAGTCTCAGTTTAATTGCCTCCTGGCTCACTCCAGGTAGAATGTATGAAGCGTATATTCCCACAAAGTTCATAATATACATATTTGCATCATTAATAGGATGGCCAACAAATACCCTCTTTAAATTTAGCAAGTGGATCATAACACTAGTAATGTCGAACTTAGTCCCTTGAGGCAATTCTGGAAGAATGATTGCACCCATTTTAATTGTCTCCAAATACTCTAAATCTTACTCAGAATTTTTAAATTGATGGAGATACTTAGAGGTTGTTTTCCCCTATGCCTTATCTGTCTATCCCAACCATCAAGTGCGGCCAGGCGATTCCTTTTATTATGCCTAACTCATTCATCCCTAATTGCCTACCCAACAACCTCTTGCCTAGCACTCTCTATAACTATCAGTATAGGAATGGTTTTTCTGCAGTTTCCCAACCAAAAAGATGAAGTGCGGGTTGATCATGAATTTCACCACCACCATAAACACCTTCCAGCAAAGCTATTGGATCATAAACTTCTTTGTTAGCCATCTTCCAATTATTTCTTAGAGTTCTCTCAAGCTCTATATTAAGTAGAATCATAATATATCCTTGACTTTGAAACTAAGCATAAACCATTGTGTGCCCTAAAACAATGGAAGAGCAATCAAGAAACAACAACCAAGAACCCCTACAAACACACTCAATTCAACTCCGTAACCATATTTTTTGCCAACGATGCCAAAATTTGATGTCACTCAAACTAAACCTCTAAGCAAAGTATAAAGTGGCTGCTAATTAAATATAGAACCCAACTAAGGTTGGGGTCGATCTTAAGGAATAGATCGAAACATCAATCAATATGTATGTTAAGGCAATCAATAACAATTTTTAGTAAAAGATGGGGATTTATAAATAAGTAATTTAGTAGTAATGGCTTGTTAATTTGTTGGATTTATAGTCAATATAAGAAAAGAACTAGGACTACATTCCCCCATAACTTCATAACTCTATGGGTTCTTCATACTTCATAATTTCTCCCGGTATTCTGTATGTATTATCGATAGGTTATGTACAGCTTTATGCTTAGTCTAAGTAGTATCCTTAAGTAATTTTTCTCTTCTCCTGAGCCTGTGTTACTAACCCCTTTCCTCGATCCCAGATAACAATTATTTATTATCATCTTAAGCTATTAAGTAGAGGCTGATAGCTCCAAGTTTTTGTTGTTTGTTCCCTATTTCCCATCCATACTCATCCTTTCATCCAGAAAATAGATTAGGCGAGTTCTAATGTTCAAAATCAAGGAAAAAATCAATATATGTGAACACTAGTTAAAGATTACTCCATACTATTAATCATATTTTGTTAATCTGTCATGGTTTCCACACCCCTAGTTATGGTGTTTAGCTACTTATAATTGCAAGAACACGAGAATAAATCTGAGATGAAAGCATAATTCTGAGCTTACAATAAGAATATGAAAAACTCCAAGATTTTAATATGAATTAAAACCCTAGAAATTAATGTTTGTACTTGCAAAATCAATAATATGTTTTGAAAGTACTAATAGAATGTAAACTAGTAAAATAAAATGAATAAAAGTATTTGTAGACAGAACAAAACCTATCCTAAATAAATTAGAAAATTTGGGTCGGTCACATTGAATAAGTGGAAGGTATGATCGTGGTTTGATACCACTATCATCCTTTGGTGCTCGTGGTTTCATTAGGGACTTTGTCATTTTCAGATCTTCAATG
Organism: Capsicum annuum; assembly: GCF_002878395.1. Classification (NCBI taxonomy): domain Eukaryota; kingdom Viridiplantae; phylum Streptophyta; class Magnoliopsida; order Solanales; family Solanaceae; genus Capsicum; species Capsicum annuum. The sequence goes on from NW_025887000.1 coordinate 85,618, forward strand.
GTATGACCTCGGTATGGATCTATGACTTCAATCAATGCCCATACAATATGGTTATCTAATCATACTCCGCTTCTACTCCTATAGACTTTACTTCTGGCATTCATTCCCATGACCTCAAGGTACAACCGTCATATCTATTCATGGTCGTGGGATCCTCTTTTTCCTTAGCTTTTGCATGCCTATTTTTAGGACATTCTTCCCATGATCAGATGGTACGATTGTATGATCAATGTATGATCGTTGGAGCTCTCGTCTAAGTAACATTTGAGAGTCATTTATCTGATTCTTCCTACAAAGCCTAAGTACTTCCATGGTCATATTTCATGCTCTTGGCAATTAGTCATCTAATGTCCTTTATTGTCTAAAATCCAGCACTCCACTCTTCAGGACCTGCTTGACCCGCAAACACACAAAAACCCATTATATCCACATAGAAATTCCCTTGTACTTGCAAATATACATTGTTTTAAGCGTAAGTGTCGTAATTTCACAACACGTCAGTGATTTCTGACGTAGAATATATGGAAAATAATGAGTTTTACCCTATTCCAGTGAATTCCCTCCTGTTCATTGCTCTAAGGCCATGAGGTAATCCTAGAAGGGTTTTTAGAGAAAACCTTATCTTTTTACAATTAAAGAGGAGAAAAGAGAAATATTGAAATTGTACCAAAGTTTCTAGTATCGTCATATCGCTACAGCTGCGTACTGACAGCTATGGCGATGACATTATTTCTTGCTATAGCAGGATGGCGACAGCCCGACCCAAAATTTTAAATTCTAAAATGTTTAGTCGTGTCGCCTCATACTAGTTCAAGACCCAATTGTTTGTAACTCGTATCCATAATGAGGTGTCTCTTAATAATGTTGGAGTCGGTCATTACACAATTCTAGATTCGATTTTGGTTGACTTGCAAAAGAGACAAAGAAGAATTAAGAGAAGAAAATAATAGTTAACTGCGAAAGTAAGAGTTTTGTTGGTATAGTTGACAAGCTTAAGTTTTTCAAAATATGTATTTGATATTATTGTTCTTCTTTTTATTTTATTTCATAGTTTTTTGGTATATAATTCAATTCCATGCAATTCCATATATTCACATATTTTTTTTTGGAGGATTATAAAACAGATTTATACACAGTAAGATATTTTTAATTTATTCATTCCCTTTTAAAGATATTTTTAATTTATTCATTCCCTATTAATTTTACTTGTAAATTTACATTTACGTATATACTTTTTTAGTGATTTTGGGTGTCATTTAGTTTCATAATATAAAAAAGACTATAAAAACATAAAGAAAACTCATAACCTATAAAAGTAAATTTTTAATATAACAATTTAGAGTAAAATTAAACATGATGTACGTAGATTACATGTTGATTGTTTTTTTCTTGTGTAGAATGAATATTTTATTATACTTTTGTCCTTTAAATTCATAATAAAGAAATTTTCTTACATTGTTGAATTCCGTATAATTTTTTTTAAATTGAATAAAAATTTTGAAATATGAGATGAAATTGTATTCAAAGAAGTAAAAGTATTTAAATTCAATTTTATACGATAATCTTCTATCAAATTAGACTATGCTGGAGTCTTCTTATAATTTATAATTCATTTTATCATTTTTGTTATTCATGAGAAACTTTATCAATTGTAATTTCATGTTCTACAAAAATTATTAATTATGAAAATGTAAGTAGATAAATGCTTAATCAATATCTTTATTTATATTTTTTAGTAATACAAAATCATAAGTTAAATAAATAGGTAGTATCTCTATTTATATTTATAGTAATATGAAATTATAATTTAAAATAAAGTGAAATATATAAATATAAACAATGAAAATATTATGGGCAATGAAATAGCAGTTAAGAAATAAATTAAATTTCAGAAAGTGTTTTTCTAACTATAATGAGTAAAATCTTAAATTTTTATGAATTTATGATTTTACTGTTTCTTTAAAATTTATATTCAAGAAATTTTACATGAATTATGAAATTCTCTTTAATTCTAGGGCAAATTAATCATTTTTCTGGATGAGTAAAAAATAAATTAAAATAGATTATGAGATAAAATTATATTCTGATAGATGTGGAAGAGTCTAGCTTGAATTTCAAATTATAATCACTTCTAACATATTACATAATTTTGGAGTCTTCATCTAATATATATTTCATTTATTTTGTTATGCATATCAAAATTTATCTACTCTAATTTCTCTATTTTGAGATTAAAGAAAAGAAAATTCAATTGTTTATGCGTGTAAACACACACAAAATTTAATTCAAAGTCACATTAGAAAAAAATAAAAAACTAAAATACAGTAGAAAAAATGTACAATGAGTACTGGGATGGATAAAGGCGAACCCAGAATCTGATGACGACGGGTGCACTACTAGAGGTGGATGTGCATTAGTATTGTGGTGTCGCACCACGCCTTAATGATTTTGTCAATAAAAAAATAGTGTTAAACTAGTGTAAAACCAAACTTATCCAAATAAATATTAGTTAAACGAAAGTATGTCATAGGATATGGTTAGATGATTTTAATTCTTTTGTGTATATTGTGGGATTGAAGTTGCTTGTTTGAATCTAACTTGAGTGTTTATTGAGCATTTATTTGAAAAAATAACAACAAAAAGCATCAACTAGGAATCAAACCTAGGACACCTCTCACAAAGAGGCACAAGAGTAAGCTCTAGACTAATGAGCCAAAGTAGCGCTTGTGCTTAAGAGTGCACAATTTAATATTTTATCTTTATTCAGGTGTATACATGTACATACGTAAATTTTTTCAAAGTTACCTATGCACCCCACCTTCAAACGTAGGATTGAGAATATAATGAAATAACTAAACAATACACATATTATTATTTATAAATTTTAAACAAAAGAGACATAGTAACAGTAGAATAAAAATTTAAATTATTTATAACAATTTGAAACTTTTAAATTCTAAACAATATAATAAAGAAAAATATGAACATAAAAACTTTGTTGTAGTTACATGATTATTTTTACTCATATATTTAATTAGAGGTGAAAAAGAACAAATATTAACAATCTAATATCTTTAAATTGTGAATAATATAATTATATATATATATATATATATATTTACAATTACATGGGTACTTTTTTTTATAATCTCTTATATTATAGGAGACAGTTGAAGTAGCTGCCAACAGCTTCGAGTCGTCCTTCTTGCCGACGTTCATTTGCTTGCTCCGTTATTTTACTATATCGCCCCTAATTAATTATTATGACATGTCTGCTTTAGTTGCTTCAACCATAATTTTACTGTATCACCCCTAATTAATTTTAGGCTTAAGTCATCGATAGACACTTTAAGTTATCCCAAAAATTTACTTGAACCCCTCAACTAAGGCATGTATCTATCAAGTCCATCAAGTGCTAAAATTGGTACCTATTAGGCACAAAATATTGATTTGGCAAGGAGATAGAGTGTAGAGAGTGTATTACACTCTCCTTGGGCGCGTGAATAGGTCTCAAATGGTATTTTTATTTTGTTAATAAAAAATCACATTTCAATTTATTTAATACATTTCTAATAATAACGCATTTTAATTAAAAGAAAAAAGGAAAAGAAGCCTCCTACTTCACTCCCCCCCCCCCCACCCCAAATCCTCCAACCATGTTCTTCATCTCTATTTTGTTTTCTTTATAAATTCTTAACAATCTTGTTAATACAATTAACAATTTTTAATTAAAAAAAAAAGAAAAGCAGTGGAAGACGTGTCATCTTCCAATTTCTTAATTAAACTTTAATTTCCATTTCAAAAATCAATTTCTTAGTTGACCAATTTTCAACTTTAAGTTAATTCCCTTTTCAAAAATTAATTTCTTAATTGAAAATTTTAATTTGTTCGGTCAGCACAATCTGGGACAGTTTGAAATTTGAGGTTATTTCATAAAATTAAAAAAAGGGTGTCGGACATTGCAACTTAAAGAAGGAAGGAAAGGATGGCTGTTTAAGTTGCCATAACAACTTTAAAAAAGGGACGTAAAGATGATAGCTTTGTTAAAAAAGGGAAAAAGAATAAGGAAGGAAAGGATGACTCTTACTGTCGGACATGGAAACTTAAAAAAATGGAATAAAGAATTAAGGATGGCTGGAGAAGAGTATGTGGGGGGGGGGGGGGGGGAAGTGGGGGGGGTTTAGTTTTTTTTTCTTAAAATACTATAATTCTTTTTAATTATAATTCAATTATTTATAAAAAAATTTAAATTATTTTTGGATTTATTACCATATGTCACCTTTTAATCCATTATTTTTGTCATATCATTGCGTGTGTGTTGCACACACTTCATCTTTTAGTTGATTGACAAAAAAAGGCCTAATTGGATCAAAATTTGGGTGGTTAGGTGCTTGATAGGTACAAGTCTTAGTGGAGGGGTCTAAGTAAAATTTTTGAGACAACTTTAAGTGTCTGTCGATGACTTAAGCCTTAATTTTATTATATGTCATTTATGTATTAAAAAAATATTTAATAAAAATTTAAAATAGAGATTTATGACATGCCCTTTTCAACTACTTCATCCGTAATTTCATTGTATCTCCCTAATTAATTTTACTATATGTCATTTATGTATTAAAAAATTAATAATATTTAATAAAGAAATTAAAATAGAGATTTATGATATGTCTTCTTCAACTGCCTCAACTGTAATTTTATTGTACCACCCCTAATTAATCATTATAAGTAATCTAAGGATTAAATAATTATTATAAAATTATTTATGTATTAAAAAATTAATAATATTTAATACTAAATTAAATTGACGTCTTATATGAGGTGCACTTAATTTTTTTTGCAGATATTTTTATAGTAAATTTGCTATATTACTTCTAATTAGTTATTATAAGACATTTAAAATATCTCTGCTTTGCTGCTTAATCGTCGTTTTATTATATCACCCTAATTAATTGTTATAGCCATCTAAACACTGTGACACTTAACTTGGAATAGAAGAAAAACTATTATAAATCATAATACTTAAAAATTAAATTATTTAAACAGTATAATTGACTATCAATGCCAATAAATTTTGGACAAGGATAATAATATATATTATTTAAAAATTACATAAAAGGTATTATAAATTACAATAGTTAACAACTAAAAATATCTATTTTCTTTCAATATGTTATATATTTCAAAATATATACATAAATAAATACTATATATTACAATAATTAACAACTTAAAAAATTTAAAGGTCAATCTATTTCTTTGGCACAACTCCATTAGTCCTTTTCCTTGCTTTCATTTTTTCACCTACTTTAGTTTGTTTGTAAATTTGTTATATATTTCAAAAAAAAAAATGAAAAAATTCCTGTAAATCACAATAATTATCTAAATTCTATTTGTGTCACATAAATTAATACTAAAAGCTAACATGTATTGGGCCCGTACTGACACAGACCTTCGACGTCTAGTAAATTTGATAAGAGGTGAGAGGTTTGGGTGCGGATGAAGGGGTACATGGGAGCATCTAGTAAATTTGATAAGAGGTGAGAGGTTTGGGGTGGGGATGGAGGGGTAGGGTGGGAGCTAGGTGAGGGTGTAGATTTTTTATTTTCATATTTCATTTGAAATAATATGATACTTTACATTTTTTTTGCTGGAATGAGATATTTTAATAAAAAATAATTAAAAATACTTATTAATGTTATATGTGTGTACGTATGGTGCTTCTTAATAAAAAATTGGCCGGTCTAATTTCCCATTGATATCCCTATTAGGAGTGCATTTTTGTCATTTTGTATCAAAAGAAATCATAATTGATGATACCTCAGTTATAGTAAAAACCAGTGATTGATGAAATTACCGATGAAGCTATTAGCTGCTTTAGGGGCACCCTCGTTATTTCCTTGCTATGGTTTTACTCATTTGCTTGCCTCTACTTCAAGGCTTTCTGCTTCCATCTTCTCGCATTTGTTCATCCCCACCTCAGGTTTCTTTTTCTCTATGTCTCTCTACAAGTATGCATGGTGCATTTATGTCCGCTAAAGTATGCCAATAATCTATTTCTCTTCTTGATAAACCAAAGTAGGGTGTGACCTTTAGATGGCAAGCACTGAAATATGAAATTGAATAAAAATGGTTAGATGTGTATTAGCATACTTTCTAATATAGATAAAAATTCTATTTTTAAGTTTGATGAACTTCTTAAAATCATTATCTGTGCGCCAATTCTTCTGTAGAATATAATACTAATGGTTAAGCCTTTTTCTCCCCCTTTTAGATGACTGCTAAGGGACTGTAAAGTGAAACTATGTGATAGTGCATAGATGGATTCACTTTTTTTTTTTTGTGAGTAAATTGTTACCCAAATAGCTTGAATCACCGATGATTCAAGGATTTGGAATAAGCTATTGCAGAATAGCCCAAGAGTTAAGAACATAGAAGAAGAAAAGAAAAGATATTTTAGAGAAGGAAGCAATGAATTGTATTATTATAGAACTCTTGTACATCTTACTAGTTTATATACAATTGTAGAATTGACCCACTCCCTCTAGTTCTCACCTAAATATCAGCTCAACTACCTTTCTTGAACAATATCTCAATGTAATAGTAATGAATAGTGGCTAGTTTAACTACCTGTCAGTTATAACAAAATTCGCTGACATGGAAATTTCCAATTCTAATTAGCTAATTAGTGTAACTATACTCCTTCCCCAAAAGAGATCCTTGTTCTCAAGGATCTAAATGAGAAAATCTGGCTTTCAAGGCCTGATAGAACTCCTAACTAGCATTATCAACAGATAAACCTTCCAATTTGACTAGAACTTGTGCCACAGTTTTTCCACCGTTCTTGACTATTTTTTTTTGAAGAATTCTTTTAGGGTTGGGACATAGAGGATGAGCAATGTCAAGGACAGGGGGTAGTGAAATTTTAGTAGGCAATGCAAAACACTTCTTTAACAAGGACACGTGGACAGTGGGATGGATCTTAATAGTATCAGGAAAAGCAAGAGTGTAAGCCACTGATCCCACCCTTTTTAGAATTTTAAATGGCCCATAGTACTTAGTAGCCAACTTATGAAAGGAATGTCCATAAACAGTAGTTTGTTTATAGGGATGGATCTTGAAATACACCCAGTCACCAACCTTAAAAACTCTGCCACTTCTATACAAATCTGCTTGTTTTTTCATTCTCAATTAAGCCCTCCTCAAGTGGTGTTTTAATAGTTCCAACTTTATCTCTTTGTTAAAAAAGGTAGCATCCACCTCTGTAGAAGCTGATTCACTAGGTAAATAAGGTAAATGTAATAGAGGTGGCCTTCCATAAAGTTTCTCATAGGGAGTCATTTGAGTAGCACTATAGAAATGAGTATTGTACCTGTATTCAGCCATAGCCAGGAAAGAGAACCAAGTATGAGGTTCCTCATTACAGAAACATCTACAGTAAGTTTCTAAGCTTCTATTCAACACTTCAGTTTGACCATCGGACTGAGGGTGATAAGCTGAGGAAGTGTGCAACAGAATTCTTTGCAGGTTTAATAATTGTTGCCGAAAATTATTGAGGAAAAGAACATCTCTGTCACTAGTTATGGCGTCAGGTAATACATGTACCTTAACCACTGTATCTATGAATACCTCTGCTACGGACTGAGTAGTATAAGTGTGCTTTAGAGGTCGAAAATGAGCATATTTACCGAGTCTATCCACAACTACTAGAATGAATTCATATCCTTTGGATTTAGCAAGATTATCAATAAAATCTAAGCTGATTTAAGACCAAACTATCTCAGGAATGGGCAATGCTTGTAGTAGGCCATGGTAAGCAACTAAATCAGCCTTATTCTTTTGACAAGTATCACACCTCTGGACAAATAACTTCACATCATCTCTAATTCCCTTCCAGTAGAAAAGAGTTAACAGTCTCTTAAGAGTAGTTTCTATACCTAAATATCCCTCTTAGCAGATGAATGCCAAAAGGAAAAAATATTATGTTGAAGTTGAGGTACATTTCCCACCACCATCTTTCCTTTCCTTCTGAGTTGACTATAATGCTAAGTAAATTATTTATGACAATTTGGATTAGCCATGAGTTCTGTAGTGAGAAGACGCAAATCAGGATCACCTTCCCAATTGGCTGCTATAGCTTGTGGAAGATCAAAACTAGTATTAGAGAGCACTAAAGTCATTAATTCATCACCCTTCACCCTAGAAAAGGCATCACCCACTATGTTTTCCACCTTCTTTTTATATTCAATGACATAGTCAAAGGGCATAAGTTTTGTGAGCTACAACAACTGTGAATTAGTATGTAGTTTCTACTCCAATAGATACTTCAAATCCTTTTGATCTGTTCAAATGACAAACTTTTGATTTAAGAGATAATGTGACCACTTGGTTACAACATGTACAATAGCAAGTAGTTCTCTATCATTCACCGATAAGGCTGCATGTTTAGGTAAAAGTCCTTTACTAATAAATGCAATGGGGTGACCTCCTTGCATTAGTACAACCCCCTACTCTACTAGCATCAGTTTCCACTATGAACAACTTAGTTATGTCAGGTAGAGCTAATACAGGTGCTTTTGTCAATACCTCCTTAAGTTGTGTAAGTGCCTTAGAATTTTCATCATTTCACTGGAACTTATTCTTATTCAGGAGGTCATTCAAAGGTCTTGACATAGTCCCAAAGCCCTAAATAAACCTTCTATAATACTTAGCTAATCCTAGAAAACCTCTCAATTGTTTAATAGTTGTTAAAGTTGGACAATCTCTTACAACAACAATCTTTAGAGCATCTGTAGGCACTCCCTTTTGAGTGATGAAATAACCTAGATACTCAATCCTTTTGACTCCAAAAATACATTTAGAGTGCTTATCAAATAGCTGGTAATGTTGCATAACCTCAAAAATAGAACTCAAGTGCTCTAGATGCTCATCCACACTTCTGTTGTATATTAATATGTCATTAAAGAATATAAGGACATATTTCCTTAGAAAGTCCTTAAATATAGCATTCATCAAGCCCTAAAATGAAGCAGGTGCATTTGATAGCCCAAAGGAATAACCACAATGGGTTCTGAAAGATATTTTAGGTACATCATCAATTGCCATCCTTAATTGGTGATAACCAGATCTAAGTTCAATCTTATAAAAAATTACAGAACCCCCAAGCTCAACCTACAAGTCTTTAACAACTGGAATTGGGAACTTGATCTTGGCAGTTTGTTTGTTCAAGTCTCTATAATCAACACACAATCTCCATGTACCATCTTTCTTACCAACCAATACTACTGGAGCTGAAAATGGACTAAAACTAGGTTGCACCTCCCCTTGATCCAATATCTGCTAAGCTAATCCCTCAATGATGTCCTTCTTGACAAAAGGATATCTGTAAGGCCTCTTATTTATAGATTCAGTAATATTGTACAATACTATTCTATGATCAAAGATTCTCTTAGATTGAGGCAAGTGTTGGGGTTCTTCAAACAAATGTAGTATGCTTTTGTAAGAGACTCTTCAATCTAGGATCACCCTCAAGGCTTTCGTTAGCACCAACTAAATGTCATTGATCTTTACTAGTCATAGAAGGCACAACTTGAATCATGCATAATTGAGAGTTAATAAATGATATCTTAGCTAACTTTCCAGCTCCTGTGGTTTTGATTTGTCTTCCTACTCCTTTGAGAGTATGCTTTCTCCTTTTATACCAAAACTCTATTGTAAGATCCCTGAAATTCATCTTGATATCTCCAAGAGTTAATAGCCATTGCACCCCTAAGACCACTCCACAAAACCCTAATGGTAAGAGCAAAAATTTAACTGAAAACTCCACATTATAATAGCCAATAGAGTCTACACATCTTACTTACTTGCATATCATTACCATTAGCTGCAATCACTGCCTAAAGAGTTATAGATGTAACATGGCATCCTAGCATCTTCACCACCTCAGGATTAATGAAATTATATGAACTACCCATTTCACTAAAATATGGAGAGGTTTCTTTGAATGGTAACCAATCACTCTTAATGTCTTGAATTCTAATGACCCATTAAGGGCATATGAACAGAGATTTCCATATGCTCTAAGGGCCTAATCAATTTCAGCTATTCTTTATTATCATTTGTTTGTTATTTTTTATGTTTACTTTCTACTTCTTCATGTTCTACTACCTCTATCAAATACAATTTTTTTCAAGTTTTATCACTTTTGACCAAATACATACTTCTCGTTACAGAAGTAACATAACCCTTTGGACCTCTTCTCATTCATTTTTTTAGGACTCAAAGTCCTTCTACTGACCCCTTGAGATATTGGTGCAACTGCATTGCTAGTAGGAGTAGGGAATAAGGGAGGTTTACTTTGAAACCTTTGATCATACTTCCTATTATGATTGAAATTTTGAATAGAATTTTGAACAGGTTGCTTCATAGCCTCCAAATATGCCTCTTGTATCCTTGCTGATTTGTAGACTTGAGATAAGGTCCTTGGATTTGCTATCTTTACTACCATATTAAACTCATTCTTTAACTATCCAAGATAACAGTTGATTGAATTTTTCTCTGACAGGTTGACTCTAGTTAGATGCCTTTAAAAAATAGCCTAATAATTCTTCACAGATCCTATTTTCCTTACCTTCTTTATTTCTTCCATGGGATCATCATAGTCTGACATAAATCTTTCAACTAAGGCTATAGGATACTCACTCCATTTTGGAGGATGTAAGTACTGCCTATACTTCATGAAGGTAAGTGCCATGGGACAAATCACCCTAAAATGGTATGGATGTACCCTCTCATCTATGGGAACATTTTCCATTTTGAAAAATTGCTCCACCTTGAACAACCCTAACCTTAAATCCTCTCCTAAAAACTTTAAGAATCCAATCTTGACCACCTTGAGAATTGAAAATGATGATTGTTGTAATTGCCTGTATTTTTCTCCCTTTGTGACCTTTCATCAAACTGCCTAGGTACATCATTTAAGACTTCCCTTTCTTGAAAAATTTTAGGAGATTTACCCCTTTGATTTTTGCCTGTCAAGGCCAATTTCTCCCTAATTTCCATTATTTCTTGATCCAATCCCTTTAGAGTTGACACTTCTCCTACCAGAGTTCCTACCTTTGTCAAAACTTTTTACATCATCTCCTTTAGTTCACCCATTTCACTAGTGGTTGCTCCTTTATTTCTCTTATTACTTTTTGTTATTGTTCCAAGGAATGAAAACCTTTGATACCAATTTTACCCAAATAGCTTGAATCAGTGATGATTTAAGGATTTGGAATAAGATATTGTAAAATAGCCTAAGAGTTAAGAACAGAGAGGAAGAGAATAAGAAGAGAAGAAGAGAGATTTTAGAGAAGGAAGCAATGAATTATATTATTCTAGAACTCTTGTATACCTCACTAGTTTATATACAATTGTAGAATTGACCCACTCCTTCTAATTATCAACTAACTATCAGCTCAACTACCTTTCTTGAACAATATCTCAATGTAACAGTAATGAGCAGTGGCTAGTTTAACTAACTGTTAGTTATAACAAAATTTGCTGACATTGCAATTTTGAATTCTAATTATCTAATTTCTGACATGGGAATTTCCAATTCTTGTTAGCTAATTAGTGTAACATAAATATTCTATTTTTTGCTTGATGTTCCCTCTAAATCAAAATGTTTATGCCTAAGATTTTTGCAGAAATATGATACTGATGTAAAAGCTGCACTCCTGCTTGTTGCCTGTAGTTGAAAATTGAAATAGAGAAAAAATAATTTATCATACTTCTTGTGCATGCTGCTCTGCAATGTGCTCAAATGGGTTTCAAAGACGCTATTTTATTTTCTTTCTCCCCTATTTAAAATGCGAAACAACTGGAGAATATAAGATAAACATATCAAATGTTTTATTCTATTTGTTTTTCTTTGGATTTTGCTTATTTGAGTATCAAAGAAATAGTGTTTTTCATAAGAGTTGTCACTTAATCTGCTTTGTACAATAATAATTATCAGTTGTTTCATGAAATAGTGTTAACTTTACAGGGAGAAACAAGTTATTCTTACGTGTTGTGAATTTTGATTATGAGAGTGTGGAAAAACTCAATTTGAAAAAGGAAATTCATGAATTAAACAAGAATCTATACCCCTCTGTAGAGCCATATTGCACTGGATTTCTGAAAGTCTCACACCTTCATACTCTTTACTAGAAGTGATGACAACCAACCCAGGAAGGCTTAAATAAATTGAGTACAACCCCATAAAAACATCTTGAAATTGGTGTACAAATCAATAAAAGGATACGTAAATCGGTCTTCATAACTAAAATCAAGCCTTGGAAACAACCTTTAGCAGAAATGCAAGGTAAGGCTGCGTACGATATACCCTTGTGGTGGGTCCCTTCCCTGGACATCGTGCATATCGGTAGCTTTAGTGCATCGGGATGCCCTTATTATAAAATAAAGTATCATTAAGCTCAATACTGTTATAGCTGTCTTTCAAACTCTAGTGTCATTAAAATTAGTCAAAGTACTGAGAAGTATAAGCTATTTCACTTTGAATTTCTTTTAACATACTTTTGTTACCTTGATCTTTGCACAATTAAGTTCACAGGTTCCCTTGAAAAGGTAAATTGATTGTTCAATCTATTCACGTATGGTTTTCTTCACCTAATTGCTCCTTTTGGTGCTCTCCTTTAAGATTTACTGTGTAAGATACAAAGTAAGAAAAAAGAAAGGTTAAAATAGTTAGAGCCAGAAAATTCTTACTCATTTTTTTATTTTTTCTTTTTTGTCATTTTCTTTTCAAGATCTTCATTCTTTTCTCGTGACAACTCATTTCACTCTACACTTCTGTGCCTTTTTCCACTCTAAAGTTGTTACTTTTGTCTCCCTCACCTCTTATCTTTTTTTTTCATTCTCACTTTTTCTTGAAATTTTCTTCAAAGAGGACTTCAGTTCATTGGCTATTCCAATCCTTCAGATGGGTGCAATGGTTCAAAAGTAATCTTCTTTTCATCCTATTAGAGCAAATAATTATTCTTTATCATGTATTGTATTTCGATCATTCAACCAAGGTCTCCGAAGAATAAATATGGCAAGCATGTAGTTGCATGGCACCAAAATTGACTTCATCTCTATAAGGCTCAATCATGTATTTAATACTCGACCTTCAACTTCGTTGATGGATTTTTTCGAGTTTCTTCTTTCAGCTTTGCTCCACCCATTCCACCAAATTAATGGAGAATCATATTTACAACCCCCCCCCCCCCAAAAAAAAAGGACAACAACTAGATATCATATGACTAAATCATATGATAAGGTTGCACAAGTGAAAAGGTGGATAAAAGATTTTGAACTTCATCCAAATTCCACTGAAGGAATGGAAATTTCAGTTATGTAAATAGGAGGGTGAAAATAATGAACACTTATTCCTACATTGCTGGACAACAACAAATCTGTGGCACATCTTCTTTTGTATTTTGGGAATAACATAGAGTAATACCTAGTAGTTCTCCTTTTACACTGCTGAATAATTGAGAAAACGACCAAAATGGTCCTTGATATATTGGGGTTGAACTATTTGGTCCTATATATATATATATATATATATATATATATATATATATAAAGAGATGATTATTTTGGTCCTTTGTCTTAAAGCCAACAGTCAATCAAAAAAAGTTTTTTAAATACAATTGCGGGTCCCTCAAAACTGACACATGTTCGGGAATTCTTCGACAATTTCCAATTGGTTTATTTTTCTTTCGATTACAAAAATTCTCTTTAACACACAAAATTGTTCAACTCTCAAAAGAAAAATTATAAGATCTCTATTTTCACCTCTTTCCATTTAGTTTTTGAACTTTTGTTTAAACAATGGAATTAAGAAATAAATACATGGAAAAGCTTTTAATTTTAAAAAGGGCAAAACAAAAAAGTTCTACTCTTCTATAGACCGGTTCAACAAGAGAGAATAGTTGGTTAAAACTTGAAAAGAGTTGGTTTATGGCGATCTCCTTGGATGAATGGATATTTTTAATCTGATTTACTTAGTTTAAATTTATGTTATTGGTCTCGTTGTATTTTTTTTTGTATGTATGAAAATGGGAACTGCTGGTAGTAATGTTCAGAGGGAGATCAGAAATGAGGGTAGTGTGTGTTATTCTTTTTATATGGATATGAAAAGTTGTGGACTGAAGATGAAGCATGACCTCTAATGGTGAATGAGAAGATTGAGGAAGAAAGATATGGAAGGTGATGGACTAAAGAACTGAAGAAGGGACTGCCAGGTGTTATTTTTAAGGGACCCATAGTTATATTTAACAGAATCTTATACCTGTATTGTTAATTTTAGGGCAAAGGACCAAAATGATCATTTTCTTAAATTCATCAAGGACTATTTCAACCCCCTATATAATAGGGACCATTTTGGTTGTTTTCTGCTAAATAATTGTTGGAGTATTGGAATTAAAGGCTGGACAAAGACCGGTGAGAGTTCATTCCTGCTTGCATTTAGTGGACAGTACGGAAAGAAATGAGTGCAAGACATTTTGAAAACAACAATAGTTCTATCTAGAAAATTAGAATGAATTTTCTTAGCTTGTTATTTTTTTGGGTATAAACAGAATATGTGGGGAAAAGTAAGGTAGTTAGAAGATTTAGTTACAATGTGTAAGTGTTTATGGTTTTGGGCAGGGGTTTAAGAACCTTTTGCTAGTTGTAAAGTTTGTAGGTTGTCACCTTTTTTTATGTCTAAAACAAATAGTCTACAATATTCCTAAACTAGGCCTTCAAATACAATTAGGCTGAAAATAGTAATATTAGTAGTGGTTGAAGCGTCTAGACGTTTAATAATCATCTACATTTTTGGATAGCGTCAACTCTAATTCATCTATACGTTTATCTGTTTTAGCTGTCTTTCCTCCACCTACTAGATGTTTTGAAACGTATAGATGATTTTGGTCTATGTTTCTAGGTCTGCTTCAATTATGCCTTTGTACCTTTCTGTAATGACCCAATTTTCTAGAACTGAAACATCACATAGTGATTATGATCCTGAAGGACCACAAGCTAACTCTCTACTTATATCCGTACCTGAACACTGCGTAATATAGATAATAAATGCAGAAACTGGCCATAAGGTTCAAAACAACTAAAAATACTCAAAATTGATAACTAAATACTGATACATCTATCCGAAAAGCCTCTAAACTATATGAACAGAGGAGTTGATAGGACATGTCCCCAACTAACTCCGTCTACTGAAAATAACTAAATTCAATGCGATAGTAAAATAAGGATCATTCTTCACTGAAGATGACTCACTGCTACGTTGACTGCTGCTGACTGGAATTGAGCTGCTAAGGGTACTCTGGATCTCATGCCTCTGAACCTATGGTGTCAAATAAAACACCATAACATAAATACGTCAGCACAGGAATATACCGAGTATGAAGATGAGGTAAGGCTAAATGCAAGGGCTTATGTATGAACAATTACTTAATTGAATAATCATGAGAGTACTGAATAAAAACACATGCATGAATACACAAGCCATAAATGAAATCATCATGACTCGAAATACTGAAACTTGAATACTACTTTATTGCCATCTAACTCACTACTAATGCTTGAGATACTAAATACTAAATCATCTGATACTGGTAACTGAGTACTGGAGTTGAGATCAGTCCTCTCTAGCGAGTGATCTCGAAAACTGATATTACTGGAGCTGATTAACTAAATCTACTCACATCAATGAATGCACTCTGAACTTATTACTTTCAGTTAACTGAATCGGACATCAAACCTCTCTAACAGATGATCCCTGAATCTACTATCAATGACAAAAAGAGATTTTATCTGAGATCAAACCATTCTAGCGGAGGATCTCTGAATCTGATAATGAGAATACTCAACTGAATCTGAGAATGAAATCAAGCCTATCTAATGGGTGATCTCTGGATCTGACAATGAGATTACTCAATTGAATCTGAGACTGAGATCAAGCCTATCTAACGGATAATCTCTAGATCTGATAATGTGATTAGTCAACTGAATCTGAGACTGAGATGAAGCCTATCTAACGGGTGATCTCTAGATCTGATAATGAGATTACTCAACTGAATCTGAGACTGAGATCAAGCCTATCTAACGAGTGATCTCTGGATCTGATAATGAGATATCTAACCGGTGATCTCTGGATCTAATAATGAGATTACTCAACTGAATCTATGACTGAGATCAAGCCTATCTAACAGGTGATCTCAGGATCTGATAATGAGATTACTCAATTGAATGTGAGACTGAGATCAAGCCTATCTAATGGATGATCTCTGGATCTGATAATAAGATTACTCAATAACTTTATATGGGACCATGCCTATATAACGGGTGGTCCATGAGTCAATGGAACTATCTGAGTTCCTTACTGAGATAGATGACTGTATCTGACAGTCCTGATTTTTGAGTTCTACTCTGAAGATTGATACTGAAACTGCAACTGTGGGAGTTCTTACTTAACTGACATGCCTTAAATCTGAACTAGTGGGGTCCAACCTGTAACCCCAACTGGAAAGGTATTAATACTGTCCCACGGGTAAAGACCTCTCTAGTCAAGCCTCTTTAATAGATGACCCTCGCAGAAAGTCAAGCCTAAGGCAGTATAATAGTCAAGCCTATCTAGTGGGTGACAAGCCTTTTCTAACGGGTGACTACTGCATCCTGCGCTGGCTATGTAGTTCTGGAGTTTAGGGATTGCTCCTAATGACTCTGCCTCTTTAATGGGGAGCCGCCATCCCTGCACTCACTCGGTGCTAGCTGCTACTCCCAACTGAAAGACTCTAAACTGATTCTCAACTTAAACTGAACTGAATCTACTACTGATTATACTTCTTGACTGATCTGATTGAGTTAATATGAATTCACTTGGTTCGGTATCTGATGGAATACTATTAAATCTCGTTATTTGACTGAACGATACAGAGCCTTGAATAGATTACTCGATTACTACTGAGGTCTGAACTGAACACTTAAATACTACTAGATCTGAGCGGAGTACAGAACTGAGGCTAGATTACTAGCGATACTGCAATTACGGAGATTACTGAGATTTTTTAAGTTCTGTATCTATCTAAGAATACAGAGTTCTAAAACTCACTGAGTTCTGAGAATCAAGGTTTTACTAAGATTATCGTGAAAATTGACACGGGCTCTAGATTGCAACTAAATTATTGGGTATATATAACCCCAAGACTCGATAACATAAAAGTAAGGAAGAACCATTCTTGAATTATCAAGACCATGGACATTCATTCACCTTCACAATTACTAAAACATCTCTTCAAGCATTTAGAAATCATAAACATGTGATAGTATAAGGAGACATGCTATTGTCTCATACTCCATTCAACAAGTTTTCGCATCAAACACTTAACATGCATTAAAGAACACATAATTAGAGGATTTCATGCTAACATGTCACAATTCATTTTCTAAGGCTTTTCTAAAAACACTTGGCATGCATAGGCTTGCACATAATTGGGAATTTCTAGTCAACATGCTATAATGGCTCTAATTCCTTCACATAAGCATTTTATCAGACATATGGGGAGCATGATTTTCTTATTCAACAATTTCTACACTTAATTGACATGAACACATCACTTAACAAGAAAATTGAAGACGGTTTATCATGAACATCACATAAATATCACATACTAAGGTCAAATCTTGAAACCTCATAAACAAAACATGAATTAGAAACTCAATAATAGTATGAACTCTAATTTCAATTCACATGAATCATGAAAACTCATAAACATAAGATCTGTCAAATTAGAAAAGGGTTCTTGAGCTTCTTCGATGAAAAAGACACAAGAATCAACATCTGCATACCTTAGTTTCTTGATTCATGAAAAATTAATAGAGGAAATCTTGATGATTTGGGCCTTGGATTAGAAATGCTAGGTTTTGTTCTTGATTTCTTGAGAGAGAAAATATTTTAATTTGGGGAAAAAATTGATGAATAAAGAAGTATTTTCGTTATTTAGGGTATGGATCCCTTATATAGACTGGTTTGGGACTTTAGGAAATTACCAATTGGTCCTTGAAATTTTAAAATGGAATCTAAAAATCCCAATTACACATGCTGGCATGACGCAATGGAATCGCACTAACTCACTGAAAACTGGACAATTGGGAAACTGATTGGTGGTGCGATAAGGTGAAAATTGCATCGCCACCTTGGTTGCTAACTGGAAAGTCACCGTGACATGGTGGAATCATGTTGGTGTACTGGAAATTGACAACTTTGAAATTGATCCTTGGCACAACGTGCCATAATCTTGGAGGTTCACTGGATTTTGACGATTGGCATTTTGGCTGGCTCCGCGACGCGTTAAAGTACCAGGTGGTACACTATCTCACTAAAATGGCTTTAACTCTTCGCTCGAGTATTGGATTTGGAATAATTTGGTATTGATATTAGGGAAATTATTTACGGTTCAAAATAGTTCTCACTTAGGAATACACGTGTCAACCTTTTAGGGCCGGATTAACACTTCACTGAACACGCTCTAAGGCTCAGACTATGAGAGAATTTTATGGGGTCTTACATTTCCCCTGGATTGATTCTTGGTTTCCAAGCCTCTTTGAAGTCTATCAAGGACATGATGATGACTTGATAAAAACCCTATTATGTACTTCAATAATGAAAGGGAATTGCAATCGCAAAAGGGGAATTTTTATTGCTAATCAAAATTCAATACAAACTACCTGTTATAATTGATAAATTAAATTGGAAACTATGAGAAATAAGTCGCCATGGAAGCTCCAATAGTCACCTATCAATGGTGATTAGGGATAGACTCAGTTGAGAGAAAGAAAAAGTAGTTAGGAAGAAGAGAAAAAAATGAGAGGGAAAGATTGATAGGGTTTTACCAAAATGATTTGTTTCCCCCCTTCATAATAGTTCATTGTGTTTATATTGAAGTGGATTGCCCGTGCCTCTCACGTGACCATAATGTATGTCTTTGACATGACTACTAATACAGGTCATGGCTATCCTTCTCGCTTTAAATCGACCTTGTCCTCAAGGTCATTATTGAATACTTGACTAGAAGTTGATGATCTGGTTTTTTTGTAGGAAGTATTAAGCACCCACAAAAATATACTAAGTTGTTCGGACTCTCCAAAAATGTCGCCACACCCATGATAGATCCTTAAAAAATACACTATTATTTGAGGATCCGACACGCACCCGTAGATATTTTTGAAGAGTCCGAGCAACTTTGAAAATACCAATGAGAATAACCAACTTATAATTGAACGAGTTGCTTAATTAAAGCAATCCAGAGTTGCATATTACCGATGATAATTGCATATGAAAGAAGAGAAGTCCGTATCTTTAAAGAAGTTTAGGCCATAGTTCAACAACTAAAACAACTTCTAACTGTAGAGATGCAACTGTATACCTTTCTTTTTTGAATTGAAGTTTTGAGACAGAAGGAAATTGCAATTTTTCTCTCACAAAATGCAAAAACCCATGAATGTGGTTACTAGAACAGAACTTTCCTGAATAGCAATATAGATTAAGAAACATCACTTTCACATACTTAATCAGTCTTTCATGAAACTTTTCTAAAGTAAGCGTTAGTAGAATAAGAAATGCCCATTGAGCCAAATTTTATCGCAAAAATGTGTCCATTTTCTTTGATATCACTCAACAGTCCTCTTAAGTTGTAATTAGTTATTTCCTCAGAATGACTCAACTTGATATTTTTGGTATGCAAATAGATGCAAATGAACTAGCTCCAGATCCATGAAACAGTCAACATTTCATGTCTCATTTGATCTTTATCTGCCACATCATCCAAAATTGGATAAAACCAAACCTGGACAATCTCTACGTATCTAAATGCATCATATAATAAATTTAATACATTCACATTCACAAGTGTACCAATCACGCTTCCATATAGTTTGATTATTCTCAAAGGAGACGCCTTGAGAAGAAGAAGCACACTGTAAGTGTTTAAATGTGGCAAGAGTAATACAAGTTCATTCTTCTTAATGAAGACTTCAAAATGATACTTCCTGACATAGACTACAATAGCAGTAGCTGCATCAATCAACTGATATAACCAAAACAACAAGGGAAGAACCTCCACTATATCATAACTTAGTAGATGTAACTGAGCAATAATGCATAGTACTGACAACTTGAACTTAATAGGCTTCATACAATTGATATCAATCATATCCAAGATAGTAACTCCAGGGTGAAAAAGTATAATAGCTTCATTGTTTTCCTTCTCAAAGCCATAAGAGAAGAAGTCGAGAATGAGTGTATTAATCAGCCCGAAAGAATAAGCAATGAGCACATGTAGGAATGAATACATACCTAACTCTACTCCATCAAGGAAAGCCCATAGAACCTATCCAATATCAAACCAATTGCAGATATGTAAGCCTAAGTTACATCCAACCCATGAATTAACTCGGGTCATTTCGCTCATTCGCCTGTACTTTCGTGGCTCATCAAGGAATGTACTCCGAATGGAAATGTGAAGCTGAAACTTTATGGCAACCAGAAATGGATGACCTACAGCCCCAAATATGGAGTCCATATGCCACAGAAAACAACCATTCCTTTGAGGAAACACAAAGAGTCTAGTGGTACTTGATCTCGTAGCCATAAACTCACAACTAATTCCTAGAACCAATACTGAAATATGTTCTTCACAAGTAATAAAGTATGTACATATGCCGTAAATTGCAATTGTAGAATTTGGAGGTATCTACTAGGGTTTAAATAGGCAAGTTTGCTCCGGAGTCAAAGGAAAATTGATTTAAAATACTTTGATCATTGGGCGTGGAATTAATATGATAAGATAATATTTGAATAATCTCCTTGAAATCATCCACAACCACAAATTGAATAATGTTTGTTGTACTAAGAAATATGGTAAGCAAACTACAACTGAATGAATGCATACTCAACTTTTTCTTATTAAGAAAAGCCCAAAAAGCCTGCCCCATATCAACCCAATAATAAATGTATAAACTCAAAGTATGTGGAAGCAAACCAGTAGTTGTAAGAGGGCCATAACATGCTGTCAAACTCTGCCACTCCATCTTTATATCCAATAGCTTGTCACTAAACTCTATGTAAAGCTTATATCCCTTGCATGGCAATTCGTTGAGACATATCAATTTCAATATTATATCCTCAACATCAAGAACATAAAGTCGTAAATCAAAATGTAAGTCCCCGATCTCGATAGCTATGGTGTTTGTATTGTGGCTAGAGTGAAATTAAACTAGAATTTAATATTCTACCCATTGAGGATATTCGTCAAACACCTAGTCCTCATTACATTCTAAATTGACCTCACTATTGTTTTCCACTTTTAGCAGTTCAACAATAGCATGGTTGCAAGAACCCACCTCTACTTGGTTGTCCCCTTCATTCATTTACCCCGAACAAAAATCAAGACAAAAATAATATTATCAGTGAACACTATGTAAACACCATAGACATAATAGTTGCATTGGTAGGTAACACTGCATATGCAATCCTCACACCAACTCCGAAATTATTTTAAATCCATAAGTATTCTTGAAATTCCATCCATAGGGCCCTTCTATTGGCATTGTTTTGTTCAACCAATTTAGCCAAAGTTGATAATTCCATAAATATCTTCTTCAAATACTACCCACAACCAAGACAAGTTTGTGTCTTTGATACCCATTGTTATGTACTTTGATAATGAAAGGGACATTGGAACCGCGTAAGGTGAATTTTTATCGCTAATCTAAATTAATACAAGATAGCTATCATAATTGATAAACTGAATTGGAAATTACGAGAGATAAGTCACCGTGGAAGCTCTAATCATCACCTGTCAATGGCGATTAGGGATAGAATCAGTTGAGAGGAAGAAGAAGAAGTAATTATTAGGAAGAAGAGAGAGAAATAAGAGAATGAGAGGGAAAGATCATAGATTTTACCAAAATGATTCATTTCCCCCTTCACAATAGTTTACCATGTTTATACTGAAGTGGACTGTCTGTGCCTCTCACGTGACCACTGATACGGGTCATGGTACTCCCTTTGCTTGAGAGATCATGGAATAGCACTATTATAATTCAATTCTAATGAGAACATTATCCCTAAATAAGGCCTTAAAATACAAATAGGCCAAAAAAAGCAAAAAAAGGTAAGACTGAATTGTCTAGACGTTTGGTAACCTTCTGGAAGTTTTTGGTCAGCTTGAACTCCAATTTGTCTAGCCATTTACCCCATTCTCCTCTTCCTGAGTGTGTCCTTGACTTCTTTTAGTTTCTTTACTACCTGATTAAGTCAAACTTAGGTCATGTACTTTAAGGACTTTATTTGGAATAAAAGATCATTTTGGGAAAGAAAATTCTAATGTTACAACTCCTAGAAAATAAAACTGGGGGAAGATAAGGGTCTTAGAAAGGTTACTATGATGAAGAGCTATTTGGTGCCTCTTAGGAAGGTGATGGCGTGAGACATTTATCAAGTATATTGATACACCAAAATTACAACTCTCGTAAGTAAGTGTAAGCGGTCGCTGTCACATATAGAACCCTAGTGTGCTCACTATGTATTGTAATCATTAATGGACTGTTGATCAGAGGTTCCTGAATATGGGGGGTTTTGATTTGTAACTTATAAAATAATTAATTATAACAAGAGTATTCCAATGAATGATTCTCTTTGTAATTAGTAATTTAATGAGATTAAACAAACCAGGGTTATGGTTACCAAAATGCTAGCACAACTAAGGTTGTGAATCACTTAAGAGTTCCAATTAACAAATTCAATTGCAAGAAGGGTTGAATCCTATTCTTTATCCCTTAATTTCTCAACCTAAGTGGATAGATTATCCTCTAATTCTCTCAAACTCAAAGGATATATTGTTCTTTCAACCATTTTCTCATATAAGCTAATCCTGTTAAGGAATTTTCCATTAATCCAAAGGTTAAAGCCCTTAGAATTTATGTAAACACTTTTCTTTGTTCCAACAAACACTTTCCTTTCAGACAAGTGATGTTCTTGGGCTCACTTCTCAAGTTTGCAACCAAGAGAAGTTATTAACTTGAAGAAAGGTCTGTACAATATCAGTTATTCATGGAATTCAATTTGATTCACAACCCATAGATGTTTTTCACATTAAGGATCCCATAACCCTAGTTATGGGAACTTAGCTACAAAATTCCATAAACGAAGCAGAAATAATTCTTGTATTATTCATAAAAAGATTTAGAATTCACTTACAAAAATCTCAAGAATCAGTTCTTGAATCTTCAATAAAAGATTGAATGATTAACTTCCGCAAAGATTTGCTTGAATCCCCAAAGTACTAGGTTACAGAAATCTCTATAGATGTAAAACTTGTAAAAGATAAAAGCCTCCCTGCTAACCTTAAAATTTAGTATTTATATGTTCCCAGGTAAAAAGGAATCTAAAATTTAAAATTAGAAAAACCGCGTCCAAGTCGACGGCCAAAGTGGTGGTCCGTTGAAAGTCTGACGGTCCAGCATTTGGTCCATCACTGAGTCCTTCAGAAGAGTGCTTCCTGGATAAGGCCTGATGGTCCAATTGGTAGTCGGTCGAAAGATTGACGGTCTACCATTTGGTCCGTCATTGAGTCCTTCGGGAGGCCATGTTCTGATTAAGCCTTATAATCCACCTGGTGGTCCGTCGTAAGACTGACGGTCCACCATTTTGACCGTCAAATTCCCTTTTTTTGCTACTTTTTCGAAGTTTCTTCTGTAGTTCACTCCTTTCCCTGAAACATTAAAAAAAATCATTAAATACCACTTTGGTTGCTTGAAAACATACAATTTTCCCAAGAAGATGATGCTAAATGTTCCATCAAAAGCCGGAACATCATATATTCCCTTCGATTCCTAGTCATTGTTCTTTTTTTGTCAATTAATTCTTCTTTTATTTCTTCTGAAATTCGTACTTCATTGACTAAAATATTATTAGCATCCCGAGTTGTAAAAGAAAATAAGTCCCAGTTTTACTATATTTTGAGCATGATATAGCTAACTTACAATTCCTAGTAGGTGGCCATATTTTATTCTGAGGTTGCTCTTCTATTATATCATAACCTTTTGTAAATTTGAAAATTCAGTATCAAAATCAGACAGTGATTTTAAAAGCTAAAGCAAAAGCACAAAAAAGTATCAAAATTGGTAGACCTTGACATGAAAAGAGAGTAGTAAAGTGCATACTCCCTTAAACTGAAGCTCACGACTTATAGAAAATATAAAGAAGTACCAAATATATATGAGTTTAGTTTTACAGTGGCTGATATCATCGAGGTATTTGTGTAAATAAATACAATCCATGGAATCACAGAAAGTATCAAAATCAAAGAACATTCTTGAGTCTACGAGAATTTTTATGAAGCCTTTCATTTGCTTATTTATCTTCAATGAAAGTTTATAATATCAGCATCCAATGTACAGTAATGCCGATACTAACTTTTGACTCTTCAAAGTTGAAATTTAAAAGATTGACTGCTTCTCATTGGGATCAGTTTAAGCATCATTATTTAAAGCACACACTTCTCTGAAGCACATTTACCCATGAAATGATTACCACTCGCTCTACATCAATCCATCATTTTAAGCAACAAATAGTAACTTTTAATAGTACTGATATCAAATTTCTACTCATACATGGGTCTATTTTCTTAGAGGTGTCCCAGTCCTCCTCTTTACTTGGAGAAGAGAGAAGGCTGAAGGGGCTAGGATATGATGACTGCATTTGCTTATAGCCCATATGTGATTAATCTATTTCTCTCTTTTTATAAGAGAGTATTATTTTTTTTTCGACCAGTGATATAAGCCTATTCCAAGGTTGGTTCAATGTTTTTTTTCTTTTCTACTCTCTAATGCCTTCTCATGCTACAACAATAGTTGAAATTTGTTTTTTTAGGAAAGATGTGTTGATGTGTAGTCATTTTGAAGAAATGTTCCATATTTGCAGCCTGTAGTGTTTCTCCATAGAGGCCCTGGAGGTCGAATTCACCCAATAACAAGAGGTTCTTTGATCGTGTCTTCTATTGAATCATTTTATTTGATCAGTTAGATATTCTTAACTAAGTGCTAATACATGCACTTTGTGTTTTTTCAAATAAAAAAATTGCCATATTCTAGAGAGGTGCAGGTAAAAGTAATCCTCATACTTGCTTGGAGGAGAACACTATGTGGGATCATATTGGGTATATTGAAAAACTAAGAGAGCATTTAAAGATTCCAAAATGGCAGGTGCAAATCACTCTCTTTTTGTGACTGCTAGGTCGATGGTAGTTCATAATCCTCTGATAGGTGTGAGTTTGCTGTAGGTATTTGGTGGCTCATGGGGAAGCACTCTTGCTCTTGCATACAACATGTCACATCCTAATAAGGTCTACTAGTTGTTATTCTTTAAGTTTAAGTTTTGTAGTTCAAACTTGTTTGGAAAAAGTGATAGATCTATTCGCAATATCATGTTAAATCTATGTTATTACTAAATATGTTAAATGACCTTTCTATTAAAGGTTACTGGTATTATTCTTAGAGGGATCTTTTTGTTGCAGAAGAAAGAAATTATTTGGTTTTATGAGGGTGGAGTTGCTGTAATATACCCTGATGGTATGTTTCTGAATTTTATACGTGCATATGATTGAGAATAGTTAAGGGAGGCCAACCAACTATACCTAGTGCACAGTTGTATTGAGTTGTTATAGAATCTGAGAAGTATAAACTATTTCATCTGCTGCTTGAATGTATTAGTTTGATTATATATGAACTTTTGAATTATACGTAGGATATAAAAATAAGGATTTGGCAAGGGCATTCCTATTTGTTTTTTCCCTATGAAGATGACAAACAACTTTTATATCTACTTGTAGATCCTTGCATTATTCACTTGAAAGCCAATGTTTTGGCCAGTTCACTATTTCAAGGCTACAAATGAAATGCATTCTCCACAATATATGTCTCATTTTGCAATTTCTAGCAAAGTTGTGATTGGTCTGAGGTGTTTCTTTTAACCAATATTTTTAAGTAAGAAGACAGCTCATTCAAACTGTTTAATCACATTGTATTAAGTGGTTAAATGCTTACCTAAACCTAAGGAAATGGTTTTCAAAGTTAACACCACCTTTTTTTGTCATTTGTTACAGTTTGGGAACCATTCAGAGATCTAATTTCAAAGGAAGAAAGGAGTTGTTTTGTCGAGGCTTACCACAAAAGATTAAATTCGGCTAACCTAGAAACACAAGTAAGAAGTTGTTGTTTAATTGTATGTCCCAGTTTCTTTTATTGTTCCTAATTTTGTGAATATGTTAAAATTTCCTTTTTTTTACGGTAGAAAGAAAAGGTTAAAGAAAGAAAATTTCTCTCCGTCCCATTTATGTGGCAACCCTTCCTTTTTAATGGGTCCCAAAAATAATAACACATTACTAATTTGAACCAATTTTGCTTTAAAATTTCCCTTTTATCCTTAATGAAATGATTTATTGCGACATATATATCTAAGGATTATTTTAGAGCATAAGTTTCAAAATCTTTCTTTTTTTCTTAGACACTGTGCCAAGTCAAAGGGTGCCACATAAAATGGGACAGAGGTAGTAATTATTTGCTCTTTCCCTTTTGATATCCTTGATGTTTCCCTTACACAACCCCTGAAACTTTTGAACATACATGTGTTGTGTTGTTGATATAACTTGATTTTATTTGAATCCTCAACAATGGTAGAAGCACCTTTTTATTACTTTGTTAGCACTAGACAAGTATTGTCCCCTTTTTTGATAACCATGGTGTCCGGGCCAGACAACTATTGTGCTTAAGATAGAATGTTTGAAGTACTCATAAATTTTCTTTGTTTCTTCTATTTTTGGTGTAAACAAGATATAATGGGTTTTTTTTTTGTTTGTGTGTGTGGGGGGATATGGTAAAGTTTCTAGGCAACGTGGTAAATTATAAGTTAGCAACAATAGTCCCAGTACACCTTTTATGGGAACTTTGCTAGTAAAGTAGCCCATTGGCACCTTCAAGTGCCAATGCTTTTGGATTGAATACAATGTTAACTTATTCAAAAAGGAAAAAACTCATAACTACTGCACATAATACACCATGCTACTTTTTTCAGTAAAGAAGTCAAAATTAGGTGACTTAACAGTTTTAAGAAGTCATCATGACTCATGAAAATATGTGATAGCAAAGTTAAAAGCACAAAGGATTTTAGTATAATAGGAAGCGCAACGGCTTCACAATTTAGTCTCTTTAGCATTGATGTGGCTTGTTTGGAAAGAGAGAAATAGGAGATCTTTTGAGGGAGTCGAGTCTAGTTTTTCTCAGGTGAGGTGAAACTATTCTTAGATCAGTGCTATAACTATTAACAATGAGTTATGTACTGAATAGTAGTAGAAGAAGAAAAAGGACAGAGTAAGTAGAATAGAGAAGAAGAAGAAGTTTTGAAGAGTAGAATGAGAGATCTTGTGTATTCAACTTGTTGTTGTTAATAGTACATAGTCAGTTATTTATAGGAGAATTAACTATCACTCTAACTACTTCAACAACTAGCCGCTAACAAGAGTAACTAACTGTTTCAAGAAAACAATTATAACAAATTTTTCAATTTTCCTGCACATAGCATATTCTTATAGACTTTTCCAGCTTGTGATTTTTCCTTTGTATTCAACATATTCAACATTCCCCCTCAAGCTAAGAAGGTGAAAAAATATCACACATTCCTAGCTTGTGATTTAAATGCACTTGTTTGGTTAGCTTATCTGCAGGCTAATCTTGTGTAGCAATATAGTTTGTAGTGATCATCCCTTGACTTATCTTTTCTCTTATGAAGAAGCAATCAATGTGAATGTGTTTAGTTCTTTCACGGTAAAATGGATCGGCAGCTATTTGAATAGCTGATTTTCTATCACTAAACACCTTGACTGGCTGCTTTACTTTCATTCCAATCTCCTTTAGTAATCCTAGTATCCAAACTAGCTCAGCTATTATAGCTGCTAAGCTTCTAAATTCAGCCTTAGCTGAACTTTTGGAAACAATAGCTTATTTCTTTGACTTCCAGCATACAACTGACTTACCAATTTTTACAAAGTAACCAGTCACTGATCTCTTTATTTGAGGACATGATGCCCAATCTGCATCATAGTAAACACTCACCTGATCACTTGGTTCACTAAATAGTAACATACCCTGACTAGGTTGATTTTTAATATATCTCACAACTCTGATTGCAGCATCCATGTGAGACTTCTTTGGTTCTTGTAGAAACTTAGTGTCTGTACACTAAATACAATATTAGGTCTAGTCATAGTTAAGTATAGTAACTTGTCAATCATTCTTTGATATACACCTTGATCTACAGGAGGATCATCAGTAGGGTGTAGTTGTTTGACATGATCATCAAATTATTTTGAGGTTAGTTTGGCATTGTAGTCCATAGGAGTAACCACTAGTTTAGCTACTGTCAATCCCAACTCTGATAGTAACTCTAGAGTGTACTTTCTCTGGTGCATTAGTATTCCTTTGCTTGACCTTGCAAATTCTATGCCAAGAAAGAACCTTAATCACTTAGATCCTTTATTTTGAAGCTTTGTTGTAGCATAACTTTTGCATCTTCTATCAGTTTCAACCTATCACCAGTGATTAGCATATCATCAGCATACACAAGTACCAAAGTAATTGCTTCTTGTGTCCTTCTTATATACAGAGATGTATAATATTGACTTTAAACAAACTAAGACCTTAGTAAGACTTCTGATAGATTTGTATTCCATTGTTTAGATGCTTGCTTTAATCCATATAGGGATTTGGTCAGTCTTCATACTGAATTCTCCCCTTGACTGGAAAATCCCTGAGGCAATTCCATGTATACTTTATCAGTGAGGTCACCATTTAGAAATGCATTGTAGACATCCATCAGATAAACAAACCAGTTCTTCTTTGCAGCAGTAGAAAGAATAGTTTTTACTGTTTTCATCTTCACAACTGGTGAGAAGGTTTCTTTGTAGTCAATCCCTTCTCTTTGTCCATAACCCTTTGCTACAAGTCTAGCTTTAAATCTTTCCACTTTACCTGAAGCCTTATACTTCACCTTATATATCCATCTGCAACCAATGGCTTTTTTACTTTTAGGAAAGGGAACAACCTCCCAAGTGTGGTTAGAATTTAAGGCCTCTATACCAGTCTTTATTGTATCTATCTATCTAGGATCTTTGTAGGCCTCAGAATAGCTTCTAGGCTTTGTAACAGATGAGGTTTTCACCAAAAAGCTCTTATAGGACTGAGAAAGTTTATCATATAACACATGATTAGAAAGAGCATGAGGTACCTTCTTTTTATTCTTAGAGACAAAGTCATTCATCCATGCTGGTGACTTTCTTTCTCTTATTAATTTCCTTTGATCTTGAGCTGCAGATGGTTGAGTTGTAGGCTGTGTAGTATTAGGAACCCTCTGTAGTTGTTGTTCTTGCTGAGCAACCTCTTAATGTCTGCTTGATCTTCTTTGATATACCTTGGTTATGGTCTATCTAGTAGTAGGTACATGAGGCTGTAGGTGCTCTTGCTGGTTCATAATGTTAGGAACCTCTTGAGATGAGACATTCATAGGAGCCCACAAGGGTGTCATAACATCACTTACTATCAAAAATTGATCTTCCAATGGAAACATATGATAGGGAATCTGCTCATCAGCTGCTTCAAGCTTGAAAGTAAACACATCTTCCCTGAAAGACACATCACTGCTAATAAAGAAAACATTAGTAGATATGTCATATAATACATATCTCTTCTTGGTACAAGAATAGCCCATCTATACAGATGCTCTTGATCTTGGACTGAGCTTGTCAGACTCATTTAGCACCTTAGCATAACAGAGGCAACCTATTACTCTTAGGTGCTCACAAGATGGTTTAATACCATACAGCTTTCTATATAGAGTATAATAATCAACACTTGAACTAGGTAACCTGTTTATAAGGTAAACAACAGCTAAAACACAATATCCCCAAAACTTAACAGGTATTATTACTTGAAACCTCAATGCTCTTGTGACATCCAGGATATGCTTGTGCTTTCTTTCAACCACACCATTTTGTTGAGGTGAATAAGAAAATGAGGTGTGATGTACAATACCCTTTGTTGCAAATAAACTACTGCATAATGAGTTCACAAACTCAGTTCCATTGTCATTTCTAATTACTTTTACTGTTTTGCCAAACTGTGTCTTAACATACTCAAGAAATTATTGTATCTGCAGATACACATCTGACTTGAGTTTCAATAAGAACAACCAAGTAAATCTTGAACAATCATCAACCACTGTTAAGAAAAATCTGTTACCCTTCATAGTTGGAATTCTATAAGGTCCCCATAGGTCTATATGTATTAGATGAAAACAACATGCAGACTGAGTATTACTTGTAGGAAAAGAAAGTCTGGTTTGCTTAGCACAAGTACTGACAAGTCTACTACATGAAACTTATTAGGTAGCACCTTTAGAAGTATAATAGAGGAGTCATGTCCTAATCTTCTAAACCATAGATCAACCTCAGCTTGGGCTTTACTCTCATTATCTTTAGTAGAGATTTATATTGCTGTTGCAACCTTCCTTTCTTAAGTATTCACTAAGATATAAAGACCTCCATCAAGCTTACCAATTCCCCTCACCTTTCCAGTATAGAAATCCTAGAAAATACAAAAATCAGGGAAGAATTCACTAAATATTTCCATTCCTTGGTCAATTGTGATACTGAAAGCAAGCTACATATAAACTGAGGAATATGATACACATTTGTCATACTATTTTCAGCAGACACATAACTAGATCCCACATATGTAAATTCATTCAGATAATCATTAGGTAAATACACCCTTCTTGGCTTATCTAGTTTTGTTATGGACTCATCCACTAGTAAGTCTAACTTTCCAACCATGTGATTTGTGGCACCAGTGTCAATTATCTAATTTCTTGACTTATATGAAGCTAGAAATACACTAATACCTGTATTTGCAGCATTTGCTATCTCAGTAGATATGCTAGCACCATTATTTTTGTTGATCATCTTCAGATTTGATTATATTATTCCTTAGTATAGGCTGCTGTTCCCATCTGACCAAGTTGATCCAATTGTATTTCAGACTCTTCTGGATGGCATCCATCATTGAACTAGTTACTTTGGACAGACCTTGATTGAGAACCTCCCGGACCAGATCCTAGCACACCTACATTAGTAGCTACAACTTTGTGGCTTTCATTACTCATTATCATGGTATATGCTTGATTCTCAGTAAGCAGAGAAGTCATAAGTAGTATTTGGCTTTTAACTTGTGTATATGTATTTAGTCCCAAGAGAAACTTAAATAACTTCAGTTTTTGGAGGTGTAGAACAAACTCCTTAGATTTTTCATAATCATATCTAGGATCAGGAACAAGGGCCTCAAATTCCTTCCATAGATCTTTCAGTTTTGAGAAATAACAGAACACAAAAGTCATTCCTTGAGATATTGTAGCAATTTCCTTATGAAGATTAGAATTTCTAGCACCATCCACTTAGTTGAATCTTTTAAACAACTCATTCCACACAACACTTTCAACTGATGCATACATGATTCACCTAGTAACTCTTTAGACACAGAATTCATAATCCATGATAACACAATAGCATTCACTTTTTCCCAGTGATTGCCTAATTTAGAAGAATACTTTTCTTTAGTTCAAGAACCATCAACTAGTACTAACTTGTTCCTTCCTAGTAGGGCTATACGCATAGATCGAAACCAGATAAAGAAATTTTCCACACCTGTCAATAGGAAAGAGATGATCTATGTGCCACTAATTTTGAGGGACTGAGAAAGAGATGATGGTTGTAATCCATTGCAGTTATAGCTCCTACACTGCTAGTTGATCCACCACCCACTTTGACACTATTAACACCATTTGCCATTACTTGAACCTTTAAATCTTGACTCAAGAAATCCTTTAAGATACTGAGAAAACTAGAATCTATGATTGAGCCCTTTATTCAATCTCCAGAATCAACTAAGGTAGATAGTTTTAATCCATCAAACCTGGCTCTGATACCATGAAATTATTCTTAGATCAGTGTTTTAGCTCTTAACAATGAGTTATACACTGAATAGTAGAAGAAGAAGAAGAAGAAGGACAGAGTAAGTAGAACAGAGAAGAAGAAGTTTTGAAGAGTAGAGTGAGAGATCTTGTGTATTCAACTTGTTGTTGTTAATAGTACATAGTCAGTTATTTATAGGAGAATTAACTACCTCTCTAACTACTTCAACAACTAGCCGTTAACAAGAGTAACCAACTATTTCAAGAAAATAGTTATAATAGATTTTTCAATTTTCCAGTACATAGGATATTCTTCTAGACTCTTCCATCTTATAATTTTTCCTTTGTCTTCAACATATTCAACATAAGGAATATCATCTGGTCTCTCATTTTTTTTTGGTGCGCCCATAATATTCCTAGTTGTATAGAATAATAGGTGGACCTTATAGAGAATTAGATTTTGTAGATTCTTTACCTTTTGTTCTTTCCATTGTATATGGATAGCTTGACCTTGTTTATGAATGAAACTCACTTACCTTATAAAAGAAAAAAAAGAAGATATGATGTTGTTTGTGTCTGCAGACGCCGTCTGACATTTTCTGATCATTTTACCTGCTCAACATCAAATCAACTCCATATATTGCTATATTACTATTAAATACATTACAACACTTGTTTGTTTGTCTCATGTTCTTAATTTTTTAGTATGCAGTAGCTAGGTCATGGACTAAATGGGAAATGATGATTGTTCATCTTCTCCCTAATGAAGAGAATATAAAGAGTGGAGATGATGATCATTTCTTCTTGGTGATGAAATTGGTTTCATCCAATTTAGATATCAGAGTAAAACATTATGGTTGATTTACTTCAGACTATCAAAACAGTCCACCAAAGGAGAGATTCGAGAATTATTTGATTTTTAGGGGTGTTTTGGTCATTCCCCGTCACCCAAAATCCGTCCAAACCCTACATTAAAGCCTATTAGAAGCATTATATGTTATATTTCATCAAATTCCCTCAAAAAGAAAACCCTAAGATCCTATATCCAACTTCAAGAACCTCCAAAGTTCACCATTAATTCTACAAATTTATTCAAGATTCCAAGTTACAAGTTCAAGAACTCCAAGAACCATCATTCAAAGGCACGATTAACATCTCAAAAATGAGTATCGATCTAAAGTTCATTATTCAAGGTATGTGGGGTTTTTCAACAAAACTTTCTTTCGTTCTTGTGCCCAAAAGTAATTTTCTTTACAAAGGCATGATTTTTATTTGATTTTACAAATTTGAAGCATGAACCCATATCTTATGATGATTATTATAAAATCTTGATGTTTATAATTTTGAAAGATGAATTTACATGTGTGGAGATATAAAGCATAAATCTTGAACGATATTTATCATGATTTTGATATTTGGATCGTGAATCCCCATTGGAAATTGTGTTTTTTTTAGAAAGTGTGTGTTATAAGCACGTTGATGTTGAATATTTGAGATATTTTGAATGATTTAACCTTTTGGTCTTAATGAAGTTGTTTTGAACTCCAGTGTGAAAGAAATCCACAATGTGGTTGATTTTGATAGATGGGAAGCATGATGGCTCCCGATGTATATTTATATATTACTAAAATTATTTTATTGTGGATTGTCTTTGAAATGATCTGTGCTAAGTCTGGGAGAAATCTTTAGCAACGAGTGGGAGGTATAAAGTGATCTTACTTCCCTAGAACTATGTGCCCCCGTAGGAGTGATCCTGAGGCTGATTTATATAGTGATCACTAGTTTGTGTGGATTTGATATCGATAGTCCTACTCTGATGGCAAGGATAGGACGACTCTCCCCAACGTGGGTTGTACATTGGACTCCATGTAGCTCATATGGTTTATGTCAGTTATAGGATCTCCCAGTGTGTGTGTGTTTCCTTGTGTCTATGGTGAATGGTGAAGTGATTTGAAAGTGGAATTGTGAAAGTTATTCTTTCGAAAGATTTAACTAATATTTACATTATGAGAATTGATATTCTTGATGAACTGAGAGTGATT
>NW_025887000.1:119866-157921 GCF_002878395.1 Capsicum annuum
TTTTTGTCAGTTATAGGATCTCCCAGTGTGTGTGTGTTTCCTTGTGTCTATGGTGAATGGTGAAGTGATTTGAAAGTGGAATTGTGAAAGTTATTCTTTCGAAAGATTTAACTAATATTTACATTATGAGAATTGATATTCTTGATGAACTGAGAGTGATTGACAAATTATATGATGACCCACATATGTTATTGTACTTATTTCATCCTCTCATGATTATGATGATTTTCTTCGAGCTATGTGAATCTTTCATACATCCTACATATTTCTTATAAATATTTATGATGATGATGTTTATACAACTGCATACACCCCCATATACTCGGTTCTTTTCCATGGTACTGACCCATATCTTTGGATGTGGGCTGCATTTTCTCAGAATGTAGGTTTAGGTGCTCAGTTCTAGGTTCGACAGTGATTCTTCAGGCACGCTGTTCTACATCCTCTGTTGTGGTGAATCCTCATGTTCTGATGACGTGATTCTGATGTTGGTTTCACGGAATCGTTTACATTTGATAACTGAGTATGAGTCAGTTGGGGCATGTCTCAATGGCTCACTGATTTTATTGATTTTCTTAGAGGCCTTGTCAAACTAGTATAGATGTTGGGAGTTGACTAATAGGTCGTATTTTGTTATCTTTCTGAAATTCTTTTATTCTTGGATGATGATTACTCTGTTGATATTTGAGGGTTATTTATGGAAACCCCATTGATTTGTGTTGAACTGAATGAAAATGGCTCAAAGGGTTAGCTTGGGGCTACTCGTAGCCTCAAGCACTGTGTGATGTTCCGAGACCTATTTTCCTGGGCGTTACACTACTACATTAGAAGTAAACCTAGCCAAAGAGTTAAACTGGAGGATGTACTCCCTCACTCTTATATTCTCTTGGCAAAGATTTAGGAACTGATCCACACAGGCCTCTCAAATCTCAAATGAAAGGTAATTATCAAGAAATGCCTCTTTGAGCTCTTTCCAAGTAGCTAAAGGTGCATCAATACCCCTAGATCATTTCTAGTCTTCATACCAGAATATAGCCTCCCCTTTGAATCTATATACTGCTAGCTCAACTGTCTCCTTATACGATACATGCATGACATCTAGAGCCCTTTGGATTTGATCAATAAAGTCTTGTGGCTCTTCATTAATATCTGATCTGGTGAATGTGGGAGGATCCAATTTAAGAAAATCATGCGTCCGTATGCTAGTTGACCTATCTACAACACTAGAGCCTTTGGTTGGAATTAATTGTCCTTGAGCTTGTCTAGTAAGTATATAATCCAACAATTGCACCGCATTCCTTAAATCTTGGTTAGTAGCATTAATAGGTGGTTCTGAGGATGTTGTTCTTCCCCTTTTTAGCTCTTCTGGAGATGGAGGAGTAGAAGAGGTTTGTGATCCAAACTCAGCTTAAGCCTCACTTTGATTAGCTTGTCTAGGTAGTGACTTGTTAGTCCCTTCTCCGGCAGCCACATCTACTTGCTTACCAGTATTCTTACTCCTTCATGTAACAGGCATCTTTACATTAATGAGAAAAAAAATCTAATGGTTAAATATGACTCTACCTATGACTTGGGCTCTATTGCACGATCTAAGATGTGAAGGAAATAAGACAACCCTAAATGTCCAATAGCCTCTTGTTTATAACTGTGCTGCACAACACAACCATAAAAAAGACTCTACGTATACACGGCTTTGTAGACTTCCTAGGACGGCCTGCTATGATACCACTTTTGTCACACCTCAAAACCTATTGGGGCAGATAGGAACCCGTAGACATGAAGGCCTGGGAGAACCAATCCATAACCTTGTACTTATCATGCCTTTAACTATGACAACCAAAGGTTCTGACAAATATGATATAATGCATTGATGAGAATAACTACGTAGGCAAGCATAAAACTATCTATACAAGACTTGACCGTTGGGGCCACAACATCTAAAAGACAAGACACTATCATGTTTCACTTTACATTAGTCTACAAAGCCTCTAAAAGATATATAGACATAGTTAGGATCGGGACAAACCCCCACCCTACTCTTGACTATAGCACAATACCAAAATATATGGAACAGACTCGGAAAGCCCCGAATTAACCTGGAGCTCAACAATAGTCACTGAATAGCCTATGATCCTGCTAGCGAGGTGTATTAGCTGAAGCACATGTGCCTGCAGCATGAAATACAGGTCCCCCATGAGAGACGTCAATATGAAAATATGTACTAAATATGTAAGGCTGAAGATGACAACACATGATACAAGAGCTCAATAGAAATCAGATACAAGTGTATAAGTAGTACTAGTAGAACACCTTTATATATACTTGTGGGACTATGTACATTACATTTTTTTCTTCACTTTTACATTTCTTACTTCAAAATCTTTGTAAACCATGTAATGCAAATAACCAGCTAAGCTGCCACCCATATACGAACATCGGGATCGGCCTATGCAAGGCTTTTTCCCCTGAGCTGCCACCCACATATAAAGGTATTGAGATCGGTCTATGCTAGGCTTATGCCCTTGAGCTGCCACTCATTTTAAAGATTGTGTTACTTAGTTTATTTAACCTTTGAGATTGTTACTTTTGTGGTCATAACCTTATGGTACCTTGAAATAATAATCTACCAATAAGAGACATGTAAATGGGTACTTAATGCAACATCAAAGAGGTAGGGAGCTGTTGGCACACAAATGAAGTGTTTAGAAGCTAAAAATAACACATGGGTCTTATTTGAGTAAACGGAGAACTCCTGAAATTTTCTAGTGAAAATAGGCATACAGGTTTAATAATAAACATGTATTGAAGTATTTTAATACGTTAGAGAGTGGGAACAAGGTTATTAGCTACATGGGATATAATACACTGCCATTATGTATCACTTGCTATAGGATAACCTGGGAAGCTTACTTGATGGAACAAATGTCAGATTTCATGCCAAAGAGTGCAAACTAGAGTATGCCTTACATACCTAGTAATACCACTCTGATACTAACCCACCTTGACTTCCTTCCTGTTAGATAACTTATCTATAATAGAATATATAGTAACGTAGTATTAGAAACCAACCAACACATTTGGGCTTCTTAACTTCACCAAAACAGTAATCGGGCAATAAGCCCTTAATCTATTAATCAAGGGTGTTATTTTAACCCTTTTCTCCTCTAATTATACCCATATACCATACATGTTCTTATAAGATTCACCGAAACAACCTCATCTTCATTACACCCTTTAAAAAATAAGCAAAACAGATTGGGCAGTAAACATATGCAATAATTAGTTTGGTGGTGTACTGCCACACCTTTTTTCTATATTTCAATTAGAAATAGTCACACCTTTCTCCAATATCAACTTGGCAGCCGATAACATATACATATAAAACAGCCCCGAATTCCTTTTATTGTAGCAATTAATTATTGAACTCATCATCTCTTGAGTTCTCAATAGCAACACGTCCATGATTCTCTCTCAAATTCATATACAAGGAGAACAAAATGGAGCAGTCACCTTACCTCAATTCTGTAAATCATCCTTTAAATTAAACTTCTCGAGAACTTCAACTTTCACTTTCCTTCACACTTTAAACCAATGAAGAAAAGAGATCTCTTAATAACAAAGAGAAAAAGTAAGCAAGTAGCTTGTTCTATATTCGGCCATGAATTAATAATTAAGCACTTATAGCATGTTTTCCTAATCTTCCATGAGATAATTAAGCTAAACCATAAGTGTTTTCACTTACCTTGGCATGCAAAGGTTGCGGTATCTCCATGAACCCTAAAAGGAAATATAGGGCTGCTCCTAGTTGCTTTAAAGAAAGTAGAAAGAATTCGTGAAGTATAACCTTTATTTGTTACTTAAGAATGAGGGAAAATGACCAGAAACTTTGTCTATAAAGGCCTTATTTTTGTCCATCCACTTAGTTGCATTTTGGACCTTAAATTTTGTTAATTGGTCCAAGTAGGTGATGCACCTACTTAAGGGTTCAAGCTGCTCAAAATTTCAAAGTAGGTGATGCACCTACTTACTTAATTCTTAGTTGGCGCTCAATTAAATTGGGCCTTGCTGGATTTGAGCATTGGGACTTTTCTCCATTTTCCTTCTTCTTTTACTTAATTTGGGCCCAAATAAGTATACTAATAAAGGCCCAAATCTGATCCATGGACTTAGACCATTAACTTGGCTCATATAACCCAAGTAGGTGACTCACCAACTAGCTTAATTAAGTCAAGCAAGCACCTCAACAAATTACTCCATTTTCAGTTCTTAATCCCTTTAATCTAATTTAAAACTTGTATACACTTGGTCACTTCAAACTTTATATTCAAATACTAGCTTACGATCCTAAGTTTAGATAGTTGTGTTGACGTAAATTGGTTGCCTCACATTAAAACTTACGGGCAGCATCTATAATTCCATCTACACCATTAATACTTGCATAACAAATTTCATTTGTTACCTATACCATAAGGCTATACCAAGTTACATATAATTAGAACAAGTACAAGCAAAATACGGAATGTTACAATATTCTTTTTAACAATGACCTTATTCAACTACCGATAGTCCATGCACATCTAGAGGAACCTATCTTCATCATACACAAAAGCACATATGCATCCTACGGAGACACCCTGGGACAGATAAACCCTTTAAGAAGATCTTTCAACTGTTTCTTAAGTTATTTAACCCAACCAGAGCCATCCCATAGGGAAGGATATAGATAGGATAGGTATCTGGATTAGATCAATCCCAAAGTCTATTTCCCTATCAAGAGGAATACCAGGAGATCATCAGGGAACACTCCAGGGAACTCACTAATCGTAGGAATAGAATGCAAAGAGGGACCCTCAAAAGTAGAATCCGTAGCTTAAACTAGTTGGTAAAGACACCCCTGAGTAATCAATTTCTAGGTTCTAAAATATGGAATGAAACTTCCCTTAGGTATTAGAGAACTACCTTCCTACTCGACCATAGGCTCATTCGGGAATTGTAAACTGACCCTCCAGGTTCGACCGTTAAGAGAAGCATAGCATGAGTAAAGTCAATCTATTCCCAATGTGACATCAATGTCTAATATATCCAACCCTAACCATATATAGATACCATACAACCCTTATAGACACTTCTAGACATAACAGAATCACCCATCGGGGTAGACATAGAAAAGGGATTGGAAATGCACTCGTGGTCAAAACCAAAATGAACAACCACGTATAGGATCACATAAAATAGCGTAGACCCCGGATCAGGTAGACAACCATAGTTCCCACTCGTTGTTAAATCATACTCCCAACTAAAATACACTGAAATACTAACCGATGCATGCACTAATAATGATAAGCTAAAGTCATGGTATTTTAAAAACAATAGTGCATACAGATTCTAAAGTAATTATAAACATGTAAACTGATAGTGCTCAACATGATCATAACAAACTGAGTTTAACAATAAAATCATGAGTTGACTGACTCATTACATGATAGGTTTGAAATATAAGTAAACATGTAGGCATCTGGTGTTCATAACCCGCCAGCACTGAATAATTACAAAATGTCAATAACAACACTTAAAAACAGTGATGTAAAATCATAATTCAAAGACCCAAACATGAGATATTTCAATAGTCTGATAAATTTTATTAAAGTAAACATGGGAATAAGTTAACCATGGGAAAATATCATATTTATACAATTTAAAGCATAACTCGAGTATTTGACATGATGCCAACTAAACATGACCTAGGATTTTGGAACTTCAAGTATGTAGGAACATGATTCTCATAGGATAGAACTATTAGCATGGCTTGAATGTAAAACTAATAAGAAAACATGGATAATATACATGGAAGTTGATCATAATTAGAGTAAAATTCATACTTGAATCAAAAAGAGGGTTTTGGGGCTCAATGAGTGTAAGGAACCCATTGATGAATACCCCACATACCTCAATTGGATGAACTCTTGAAGGAAAACATGAAATTGGAACTTGAATCCTTGAGTTCTTAAGGAAAGAAACTTGAATTTCGTTCTTGGGAAGAGGGGAAGGGTTTACTTAAGTTAATCTCATGAAAAGTGGGAAATAACATGCTTTAAAGCCCCTTAATTTGATTAAAAAGGATTAGAAATGGTTTAGGGGTGTGAAAAGCCTTCAACGCCCTTAATATAAGTCAAAACAGAGCAACTTTTGGCACTTTCCTTTTGTTACATGGCGTACACCAATAACACACCTGAGGTTGTGCGGCACACACCAATAGCACACCTCATCCAGTGGTTATTTGTGATTACCATGCGACACACGACCTTAGCATGGTCATAACTTTTCGCTCGGGTATCATATTAAGGCAAAATTGGTATCATTGGAAAGCTAATTCAATTATATACAACTTGGTGGGTTTTGAGATACAAAATTTGACATATGTAAATACTTATACATGTTTAAAGCTGACTCTTATAGAAGTATTGGAAATATTTTACCTTGACGGTCAATTACCCTTCTAGCCGCCAAACTCATAAATTAGACTAAGTCATAGTGTTATAACTACGATTATGTCCTAATATCTCTATCTAACATGCAATATATATCAAATACTATCTCAAGAAGAAGAGCGGCTAAAATCCGACCTCGATGTAAAACTGTAATCCTTGAATCGTCCATAATTGTCTGACTTTGCTCCACAATCCTAAAATGTCATCGTGCTATTAAAATAGTAATTTATATGTCATAAGGAGTAAAACAACCCATATTACTAAATTACTAGTCTGGTCAAATTTCAGGTCAAGAATAAGCCCATAGGGACCACAAACGGAATTTAAAATTGAACTAGTTATGAGGTTCTTTAAAAGACAATAAATATATGCTTAAAAGTCCAGCATAAACGGAGCATAAATCAGGTCTCAAATACACCCTTAAAGTTTAGGAATTCAAGATCTAATTTCTAAGAATTTTACCAAGAATTTTGATGGAAATTTAAAGGGAAATTTAATGGGGAATGACAAAGAAGATTAGGTTTGCTTACCTTAACCTTTGCGAATGATTCCCCACTTTTTCATCTATTTAAGATCTCAATTTGGTTTAAGAATTATGGAAGAAATGATAGAAAAATGGGTGCAGAAAGAGGGTTAAATAGTACTAGTTGTGGTTTAAGCGATCATCTTATCGCTTAGCCATCAGTCGCTTAAGCAACTAACCCATCACTTATCCGGTCTGGCATGAGGGGAAAAGTATTGCTTAACCTATCTCCAATCCACTTAAGCGATACCTGGTTAAGTAAGCTCTGTGATCACTTAATCAAATATTGACTAAATGGTCAATGTCACTTAAGCAAGAACATGTCTCTTACATGGGGCCTGCTTGAGCGATACAATGTTCGTCTAAGCAGTTGCATCAGTAACCTTATGTACCAGATTTTGGTAAGTTCGAAATGGACTTTGATAGGGTACTTGGGATTCATTTAGAACCCCATATGCACAAATAAAATATGATACCACACCAAATTTGATGTTTCAGACTCAATGGAACCATTAAAACTTTTATCTGAGATTGTTTTGACTAAATGTTGGACCCATACCTATATTTGTATTTTTCATATGATTCACCCATTAGCCCAAAATGAGTCCAAAATCCATAGGATCTGAACTAAGATCCCTCTAGACTAAAATCAATATGTCAAAGATGATGGCTCTGTCAGAATTCTCATTCGAAGGAATCTACTAGGAGTTTTGGCTCAAGACCAAATCCTAAACAACAAAAGCTCCAAAATAGAGAAATGAGCCTAAAATCTAAAAAAACTATCTGATAACCAAACCGATAATTTTAGAAAGTCATAAATGACCTATAGCCACTATGGGAGGACTTGAAATACTGAAAATACACAAAAATCAAGGAAATGGCCTAGAGTGTAATTACAATATCCACTACTAAAAGAAATTTTTTTCACAAAAGCCAATGGACAGAAAGATCACAAAAGCTCAAAGGGGTGAGGTATTGGGACCACATGCTCCGAGTATGACTTTCCAGATAACCTCCAATAATAAATAATGCTTTCAAGGGATTTTTCCATAAATATCCTATTTTCGACCAACTTTTATACTTTACTCTCAAATAGCCAAAACTCAACCTTAACCACTAATTGACCTCTAATTGAACTGAGGAAGGTTGATGCATGCAAATTCAAACTATGACACACTGATACCACACTGATACCAGCACAATCAAACAAAAAATCATCCAAGCCAAAGTCAAACCAAGGCATGAGTCATGCAACAAACTCCAAATCTGAAAATAACCTTCTTTTAGCCTTCTTAACCTGTTATCCACTCCAAAATAGTAAGAAAATCACTTGAGTTCTATCCACGTAATCTCATCATAGTAAACCAAAAGAATTGAAGTTGTTCCACCAAAAATTCATAAATCCAAGCATGAGAATAAGAGCATAAGGGCCTACATAGGTACATAAATAGAGGCAACTAAGGTCTGCAATCTATAACGATGCTACAACTAGTTTGAATGACCATCAAATTTGGAAGCTGGGAGTCTAAATCATAACTACTCACTGCTGAAAAATCTACTCTGGGATTTCCTATCAATTGAGAATGAAGCCATGAAAAATTCAACCTAAGCATACTACTCCCGCTGAATAGACCATACAAAAATTCTGATGAAAACTGAAAACGGAGGTCAAAGTTGAAGGAACCAACACAGGTCCACAAACTATCATTTGAACACCATTCAACCATAATCCATGTGAACATAAAAATACCAAATAGGTAACCACAAAGTAGGCTTAGCCAGCCTATAGATGAAATCACAACTGAGGAAAATCCAAAATAGAAGGCCGCACCTAAACTCTACAACTCCAATCTAAAATCTCAACACCAAGGCTAAATCGCTTTATCTAAACTACCGAAAACAAATATAAATGTGGGTAAGCTCCCACACTCCAAATATATCATAACCCCTAAATTGTCATTCCAAGGCATCAAGTCTAAAACTGAGCCAACAAGCCTAATCTAAGGCCAAACACGCACATCCACCTTACAATTCAAATTTAACATATCCTTAATGAATTATGTCGAGCCAAAAATAAAACATAGTTGAAGAATAATATCATAACAGAGGATAAATCTCCAATTGGAAACATAAGCAACCAACTCTATATACACTAAAGGGCATGAAACGTAGCTATAGAACAATAATCACAAGGAAGGATAAATTAATGTATCATGGTTTTATGGAGCTTACAATCCTTAAATTTGGATAATATGCATGT
The DNA here is from genome assembly GCF_002878395.1 of Capsicum annuum. Lineage (NCBI taxonomy): Eukaryota > Viridiplantae > Streptophyta > Magnoliopsida > Solanales > Solanaceae > Capsicum > Capsicum annuum. The sequence continues at coordinate 129,138 of NW_025887000.1, forward strand.
AATTATAGCTATTTTTTTGGATTTTATGTGTTTTTGGAGTGATTTTTCAGGAAACTAGGTGTTGGAAGCTAACCAGAAGAAAATAGAATGAAAAGATGAAAAACGACCACTTAACTTGGAACCTATGCCCTATAGGTACCACCTACTAGGTGTAGGTAGGTCTGTATGTGTTAGAAATCAAAATTCCAGGGACTAATTATTGGGCACCACCTATGGCCCTTTGATTAAGGGGCATCTGTTGGTGGTTGCCGACATACTTTGCCAGACTTTTTTTGGTTTATTTCCTAGGGATTATATGTAACCTAAATACACTCATATGATGTTTTTAGTCATTATTATGTATATTTATTTAAGTTTTCCTCTTTAATTTAGGATTTAATTCTAGGGTTTTCATGTTATCTATAAATATCCGTTTTATGTTATTTAGTTAGTTTTATTCCTAGATGGGCCTTTGGGAGCCACTTTATACTTTTAAAAACATCTTTTGAATCCAAAATTGACTTCTTATCTTGGGATCTTATTATTCTTGGTTTGTTTTTAGTTTGTTATTCAGTTTGAGACTTTAGGTTTTATTCTTTCATTATTGTGAGATTGATTCTATTATTTTGTCTATGAATTCCATGAATTATCTCACAACTATGAGCAGTTATTTCCTTAACTAGGGTTGTGGAAACCCTAGTGGATTAATGAAGTAGAGAGTGCCAAATCATTCTAGATAAAAATTCTTGCATGTATTGTGGTTTTCTTTGATTTAATTAATTTCTTAGAGGTGGCCAACATTATGATTCCACCTGTATTCACTGCTTTTTCACAAGAAAGGTAAAGAGTAGGAAAAGAAGATCACAATAAATATTTGAAGTTAATTACCGAAATAAGCTTATCTGTTTTATCTACTTAAGACAATTATCTTTCATCTAATGATTTGAGATTCAAATGTTAATAGTTTTTTAGGATCTAGGATAAGGGTCAGTAAGGCGATATCTTGAGACTCAAAAAGTAAAGGGTGAAATCTGTCAATGAGTTCGCAAGATAGTTGATGGTACATAACTTCTAAGATTATGCAAGCAACATAGCAAAATAGTTCGACGGTGCACGATAAATCTACTAAGTTAGAAGCTAGGGGAACACAAGCCTAGTGTTCGCCTTAGATTTTTACAACCAAGAGCATCCAATTCTTGTTATGTTTTATTATTCTAGCGAATCCCCCCATTTACTTTTTTGTATTGCCTATTGATTTTAGCAAGTTTAGGAGATAGCTCCACTTATTCCCTGTGGGTTCGAACCCAACGTAGTTGGGTTACTATATATTGACAACAACCACTTTATACTTCTACGAAGGTGTACTCTTAAGCAACATCAAAATTTTGGCATCATTGTCGGTGAATACAATTTCAAAATTATTGATTAGATTTGTTGAAGATTTTGGGTTTTATTTTCTTATATATTGCTACTCTTCTGGATATAACATATTTACAAGACAAAGGGTGAAGTGTTGATGACTCCTTATTATTGATTATTATCCTTTTGATATATTCCATCATTGTAGGAGTGTGATCGATATATTGTAGGAACATAAGAAGAGCTTGAGAGACATGGTAATACTCTATAAAGAAGAAAGAAATGAACTTATTCAAAAGGTTTTTAGTTTTGGATAGGATATTCACAGCTTAATAGATGACATGAATACAAAGATTGAAGTGTGTAACTCACAACAACATTGTTATAAGCTGTGTGAGATTGAAAAAATTCTTAAAAGCCAACTTGAGGAGCTGAAATTGAAGGAGTCAACACATGATAAAACTTTTGTGGATGTTTTCACTATTCAGAAGAGCACACTAGAGTTATGTGAGGATGTAAAGGATAATTCAATTCGAGAGTTGGGACATATTGGACCTCATTCTAAGCACTTTTCACATTATGTTTGGATAGTAAGATATTAATTAATCCATCCAAGCATATTGAAGAGTGCAAAGAGGAGGAACAATATGTCTATATTCTTTAAGTTATTGAGCCAGAATCAATGAATTACATTCCTCACTTAAAGGCCAAGAGTTGCAATATGCCACATCTATTTCTTGGTTCTTTTATTTTTACACCACTGCCTCTTGAGCATAATAGGAAATTAGAAAAACATTTGGAGATAAAATTCATAAGTTCTAAGTAGAAAGAGAAAACTGGAGGCCAAATATTGGGCTACCCTAATGAGGTCTAAGTAATCAAGGTACCCATTGGCTTATTATTGAATTCTGAGTAACCAACATAGCCACACCATGTCACAACATTAAATCTAGTGCTACTTGGGAGGCAACCCAAGGTATTTTGTTGTTTGTATTCATATATCTGTCACTGGAATTAGATCTCTGCATCTATGGTGTCACAAGTATATTCCTAACTCTCTTATTTTTTAGCAGGTTAATGCATTAGGTACAATGCGTGTTTATAATTTGAGGGTGGGCAACTTAAGGGTCTAGATGCCCTCTTAAGGTTTTTGTTGTCGTGTCTCTTTTTCCCAGATTCTTGTTACTAGTAGAGCCAGTATGTTTAGGCATATTGTGTTTTGTTTCGTAATGTTTTATGTTTAACTAGGAGAAAAATAAGTATCTAACGCAGTTGACATAATGTGTTGAAAATGATACCCTTCTAAGGTAGTTTATATAATGTGCTAAAAATAATACCCTTCAAATTTGTTTTTGAATTGTGTGATGTGTATATATATGTGACTATTATGAATCTTTTTATGGCATTAGAATTAGAGACATGATAGTCATAGCTAACAATTGCATGAATCGGATATATAGTTACTTGTGATGCAACCCTATGCTATGTGTGTGTGAGATACTACTTTGTTCCCTTTGTTTGCTGAATCTAGATCTTGTTCGGTTAGTCTTTCCTAGGTTTTAGGTAGTCGATTAGGAAAGGATCATAGGTCGTTCTTAAAATTAGTCCACTTTTTGCGTAAACAACCTTCCAAATGTGAATAAGTATCCCTTGATCTCGATTTTGAGCCTAATAGAAGATTTTTCTTGTTTCACCTTTCCATTTTTGTTATAGTGAGCCTATTTTGGCCCTAGTCCTCCTTGGACATTATGCACCTCAACTCATGAAAATCACCTAAGTTGAGGGTGACTCTTATAGGGGTGCATAATGTGAAGTGGGTATGAAGAAGGGTAAATAAGAGAAAAAAAAAGTATGGCTAGGTGTGGTAGAAAAAGAAAAAAAACCAAAATTGTGAAAAAGAGAAAAATAAATAATAAAAGAAACCATACCTAACCTGAATGTGCAATAAGGGAATAAAAAGGAATAAATAAGGATGGAATAAAAGAAAATTGGTTAATAAGTGGACCCAAAGTAAGTGTAGTGCCAAGGGGGCTTAGTCACTAAAATGTCCATATATACCATACTAGCCTCCAAGCCTACATTACTAGCCAAGTAAAGTCCTATAGTGATCTTATCCTGACTGTCTGAAAGCTAAGATATAGAAAATAAGGGCAAGTCTATGGTATTCTTTACACGCTTATTAGAACTTCTTTGTAAGTGTGAGTGTCTCTTGATCATCCCTGCATTGTCATGTATGATTTCATATGAGTGAGTGTGACTTCTTTATTGTGAGGGAGCATGGGCTGTGTTTCTAGTTGCTTAATTATTTGGGTAGTGTAAATTGTACATATGCATGGTTGTTTGCTGTTAATATTATGCCATAGCTTGATTTCCTTATGTCATATTATTTTTCTTTGTAGATATGCATAGTTGGTTTTAAACTGTTGAACTTTGAGAGGGTAATCGATTTTGAGCAAAATTTGATGATTGAATACCATAGGTATCTTAGGTTTCTCTTAGCTAAGCATCACCGTATATTTTGTTATGTTTCTTTCCTGAGGACATGCAACATTCTAAGTTGAGGATCTTGACGTGCCTTAGTTTTATGGATCTTACGATGCTTAAACTTGGAAAATATGCATTTACTTAAGGCTATTTTGTTGGATTTGATATTTTTGGAGTGATTTTGAAGGAAACTAGGTGATGGAAGATAACCAACAGAAAACAGAATGAAAGACTAAAACGACCACTTACCTTGGCACCTACACCCCATAGGTACCACCTACTGGGTGTAGGTTGGTGTGTATGTGTCAAAAATCAAAATTCCAGAGAGCAATTTCTAGGCACCACCTACGGCCCTGCAGCTAAGGGGAGTAGGTGCCACCTACAGCCTGTAAGTGGGTCCGTAGGTGGTTGCCGGCATATTTTTCTCGAATCATTTTGGATTTATTCTCTAGAGTTTCTATGTAACCTAAATAAACTTCTATGATGTTTTTAGCCATTATAATGTATGTTTAGTCAAATTTTCCTATTTAATTTAGGGTTTAATTTCTAGGGTTTCCATATAATGTATAAATACCCTTTTTATGTTGTTTAGTTAGTTTTATGCCTACATAGGCCCTTGGAGACCACTTTATACTCTTAAAAACATCTTTCAATTCCAAGATTGACTTGTGATATTGGGACCTTATTGTTATTGGTTTATTTTTGGTTTGTTATTCAATTTGAGACTTTTGTTATTATTCTTTAATTATTGTGAGATTGATTCTATGATTTTGTCTATGAATTTCATGAATTGTCTCATAACTATAAGTGGCTAATTCCCTTAGCTAGGTTTGTGGGAACCCTAGTGGATTAAAAAAGTAGAGGAAGTACCAATTCGTTCTAGATAAAGATTCCTACAGTATTGTGGTTCTCTTTGATTTAATTGATTTCTTAGAGGTGGCCAACATTAAAATCCCAGCTATATTCACTACTTGCTTCACAAGAGAGGTAGAGAGTAGGAAAAGAAGATCACAACAGAGATTTGAATTTAATTTCCAAAATAAGCTTATCTACATTATCTACTTAAAATAATTATCTTTCATCTAATAACTTGAGACTTAAAAGGTAATAGTTAATTTGGGATATAGGATAAGGGTTAGTAAGGCGACATCTTGAGACTCAAATGGTAAAGGGTGAAAACCATCAATGATTCCACTAGACAGTTGATGGTACATAACTTATCAGATTCTACAAGCAAGATATCGAAATAGTTTGACAGTGCACAATAAATTTACTGAGTTAGAATCCAGGGGAACACAAGCCTAGTTTTTGTCTTAGATTGTTTGTAAACAAAATCATCCAATTCTTATTACTTTTTACTATTGCAGCTAATCTCTCTATTTACTTATCTATACATCATGTTGATTTTGGTAATCTTAAGAGACATTTCCACGTATTCCCTATGGGTTCGACCCCAACCTATTTGGGTTACTATATTTTGACAGCGACCACTTTATTTTTCTAAGGAGGTGGCAACATCATAAATCACTGAAGTTAGGTGTATTTATACATTCTAGCATCCCTATTCTAGCCTTTTTAGCCTTATTTTGGAGATAATTCTATACTATATTGGTTGATAATGAGATAAATATGTATAAAAGTGTTAAATCATGTGTTTATAAGGTTCCAAGTGAATTCCAAGTAATTTTGTACTTAAAAGAGTCAATTTGAGTTCAATATAGAAAATTGCTCTTCCTAGCTTGAGCTAATTGCTTTTCATGTTTATCTCGTTGGATTCTATTGAGTTCTATGTGTTCCTTATGGTTTTAAATATGTTAGTATATGTGTAAAAAGTTTTTAGGAGTGTACAAAGTTCATATGAGTCAACGAAAGAGTGGAAACTTGAAGGGAAAGAACATGAAACCAACTTAGTCTAAGCTCTTGTGTTTGATTCATCGTAATTGGTTTACTATTGTTTGTGCTTCTAATTCATACGGTGTGATAATGTAGAATGATTTTTTAGCTGAATATGATGATATTTGATGTTAAATATGCTTGTAATTCATAGGGAATACACCACAATACAAGAGATGGAAGGAGGAAGGGCCAACACTTAACCAAAATTCAGAGGGTAAATTCTAGAGAGTGCATGCGTTTAGCATGCGTCGCATGCTCCACTCCTTTACAATACAAGGTGGGTTCATAGCATGACCTATTCTATAGCTATGGAGGGTGTGGCGTACTCTCCACTCCGCACCTAGTATTTTAAAGCTAATTTGACTCCTACAGGGACTTGGCTTACCCTTATACTATATATTCATGTTGTATTATGTTTCTACATATCTTTGGACATATTTTGGAGATCAAGGGGCTGCTAAAACTTCATAATTAGGTTTTTATTAATTTCATTTAGTTCATACATGGTTTTAGTCATTAATTACAACATTGTTATTGTGATTATGAATATGCGTGGATAAACGCCCTCTTTCCAGGATTGAAGCCAAGAACATGATTATTATTGCTATGTATTAAGTTTGTTTGCTTTGCTTATCAATATTGGTTGTTTGTTTATTCTTATTTTAACTATTTTAAGGATTTGTGACCCTTAGAATATATCCATTTTCAACCTTGTGAACTCGAGAGAGGGAATAGGGAGATAGAACATGGGAAAAAGCAGAGTATGGTTCTTGATTCTTTATAAAATAAGAAACTTGAATTAGTATCTAGGATAGGGATGTACTTAGATACCTTACTTGATTCATATGTAGGATGATATTTTTAAGAACTTAAGTGAATTATTACATCCCCGCTCAATGATGTAGGTGTAAGGTTCAACTTTGGTAATAGATTAGAGGTTGGAAAACCATAATCGCGCAATTAACCATACGAATCAACAACCAAGATAAGCACGTTAACGAATGAAATCCAAAAGCATAATATGATTGTTAAGATTGCTTCAACCCTGGGTTTTCTCCTACTGATAGTCTTAAGATCTTTAGTTTATGCTTTTTTTACTTTCCTTGTAATTATAACTTCTAAACTCTCTTTGGTTACTTTCGCATCAATTGAATTTAAACTGTGAACTAAAAAAAATTGTTGCCAAATCTAGTCTCTGTGGGATCGATAACTCGGCTTTCTTGAAGGCTATTATATTACTTGATAGACTATGTACACTTGTGTGTTCTCTTGGGCGCTGTCAATCACCAGCTGAAAACACAAGCAACTGACTCTATATCTACTAGAGGGAACGAAACACCAAAGCATACTTCAAAACTCACCAAGGTTACTAACCTTACTAGAGATAACCAAAACTCTACCACTTGGAGAAATGCAAATTTTACCCAGGAACTAACCAATCCAATACTCCAGCTCGACCATGAATACCCATAGACATATGTCACCAAGTAGAAGTGCTCAACCAGGTCTTATTCGGGTCAAACAAATTTCAAAATAAGGATTTCTTGAATCTACCCAAGTAGGACAACCTTAACCCAAACAACCCATGAATAATATTTCCAAAGAAGAAAGCACCAAATCTCGACACCAAATCAAAATTCAAGACCACCACCAGAAAATAAATCAAGCAACTTGAGATAAGAAAATTCCAATTTGCCAACTAAAAAGTGATCAAAGAAAAGATCACCTATCTCCAACTCTTTTAATCCACTTAGACAAGAACCACATCATAGAAAGAACAGAGTATCCAACTCCACACCAACACCAATAGAAAACTATAATTGGGAGACAAACCCAACAAATGAGAATAATGAATCCAAGACATCTCAACATCAACATCAAAACCACTATAGGGTGATGAACTAGTCAAATCGAAAGAAGAGACCCCAAACTGATCAACCTCATAAATGGTCTATATAGAAAGCGATAGCCAATGCAAAAACTGTTGAAACCTAGGAGGAAAATTCAAACTCTTAAACTAAGAAATGAACAACATAGTCAATTACCATCTCTAGGACCATGACAAAACCACAAAAGGTCAACTATTCTTCACTACCATAATCCACTCCACAACTAATCTAGCATACTCTAATAGAAGATGAAAATGGCCAACCTCACCTTAGTACAAGAGATAAATCATCCAACCAATCTAGCTGTTATGCCAACAAATAAGAACCATGAGAAAAGGGATTCTGACTAGATAATGCTAGTCTAATCATCTACCAAGAGAGGGTTGATTAACATCAAACCACGAAAATAATAGTAGCAATAATATAAACATCAATATAACAAAATAGGAGGTTCCAAAAATGAAAATCAATAGCAAGTACCACTTTAGGGCCACAAAAAGGCCAATATGCCAAAGTAAATGAGACTTGAACCCAAAGTCTACACCCATAAGGAAAATATCAATACTGATCCACTCCATTCACTACTAAAAGAAACAATCTATGAGGTATTCATATTATCATGAACTCTATATCAAGGTACACAATAATCGATATAACCTACCAAGGCATACAGTCATAAATGGATACGAGAACCACAATATATACTAATGAAAAGGTAAAGGTAGGAAATAAGTAAGTGCACCTGTCATGATGAAATATAAATTCCATACCTGATGTGCCCGAGGGCAAATAAATCTGAACGGGTCCAAATTCAAACTAATTATTTGAATCATTAACTGAGGTGCTAAGTGTACTATCTCTAATTGAAGGCATCACATATCTACAAGAATAATCTAAATGAGTAATAATACCATATCGAGGATACTTTTTGGACTAGTGACTAATCTCTATTTAGTTGTAACAAACCCTTAAAGCTCTAACCTAGTAAAAAACATGAGTTGACCCCAACCAGCTGACCATGTGATTCCGAAGGCACTCTCTACTAAAATGGAAATCCTTTCTATAGTCATGACATAACCTAGGAACTATAGGTTGATAAGGAATACATGTAGAATATATCGAAACAACCAATATGCATCTGGGGCACTGATGTGCAATGGTTTTATGGCACTTTTAATGCTTAAAATTAGAAAATATTTAAGTACCTATGTTTTTTTAGTAGATATGATGTGTTTTGTGTCTATTTTGAAGAAAAATAGGTTTTGGATTTTAACATAAAGAAAAAGAGTCAAGATTGGTAGAAAATCCCACCAAAGAGGCTGCCTACATGGTGTAGGTAGTTGTCACATGTTCCAAAGATGCAAACTTCAGAGAATCAGAAGTTAAAGTTGTTGACTATCACCTACAGAGGGTTACCACCTACAGAGGGTTACTTATGGTTACATAGGTGCCAGTACAAGTGTCAGAGGATCAAAATTTAAAGAAGCTGCAGAAATGGAAATTTCCTAGTAACTACTAGGGCCACCTATGTGGAGTAAGTGCCTCTTATGGTCCATAGGTGGCGCCGTAAGTGGCCACTAACTCAAGTTTCCTGGTTTTTTCTTGGTTTAGATTTTAAAGGTTTTTATGTAATCTATAAATACTCTTATCAAATTTTTGTAGTCAATTTACACACCATATACTCTTATAAACATATCTTGAGTCTTGAATTCTCTTTGTTCTTGTTTTTTTCTTAATTAATTAATTCGAGACTTTAGGTTTTATTTATAAATTATGGTGAGATTTTTCATATGTTTTCTTTATTGAATTCCATGAATTGTTTCACAGCTATGAGCAGTTAATTTCCTTAGCTAGGGTTATGAGAACCCTAGTAGAATAACAAAGTAGCACAAGTGTGAGATTCTTTTAGATCATCATTTACACTTTTATTGTGATCTTCTTTAGTTTAATTGTTTTCTTAGTGGTTCACAGCATTGAGAACCCACTTATATTTGAGATCGACTTTACAAGAGAGATTGAGACTAGGAAAAGAAGGTTACAGTAGTGATTTTAGGCTATCAACCCTCATCTAATGACTTGAGACCCACAAGGTGATAGTTAAATTGGGATCAAAGACAAGGGTTAGTAAGGTGATGCCTTGAGACTCACAAGGTAAAGGGTGAGATTTACCAATGCATTTGCAAGACGATTAGTAATACCTAGTCTGTCATATTATGCATGTATAAAGTGATATAGTTTGATTTAGTATAAGAAAAGTATGGAGTTAGGAAGCCAGGAGGAACACATCCTAGTGTTCATCTCAGACTGATCACAACTGAAGGCATTCATAACTTGCTACTTTTACTATTTACTATAAATTCCCCCATTTACTTTTCTATACTTTTGGCTACTTTATCAAGTTTGAGAGACAGATTAAACCTATTCCCTATGGGATAGACCCCAACCTAGTTGGCCTACTATAATTTAACAGCGACTATATTGTATCTTCTTGGAGGGTATAGTTTGGGTGACATCAAATTTTGGCAATATTGTCGAGAAGTATGGTTAAAGATTAGTTAATTAGAGTTGTTGAGGTTGTTGGATTTTTCCTTTCTATTTTCTTAGGGTGTACATCGATGTATGCCCAGTACTAGGAATTAAGGCAATTTGTTCATCCCATTCAATCTAGAGCTAGAAAGAATCCTATAATAGAATCGTAGGATGTCAAACTATGGTAGTGAAGCTCATCATAAGGGGCTTCATGATGATCCATATAACTTGCCTCCCTTACCTCCATATGTTATTTAGGATATAATCAAGCAAACTACTATGTAGTTATTAGAACAACAAAATGTAAAAAGGGATAATAAGGTTGGCCACCATATAGCTCAAGAGGAAAAGAGAAAGTGACAGAGGCAAAAAGCTAATTATTGAGAAGAACTTAATAGAGGTAGAAGATATAGAGATCTAGTACCCCCTATTTTTTAGTATTTTCCAACATATAAAGATCTAGATAAAGATATGGGGTATGTAGAGTCGATTGAGATAGAATCCATTATTTCTCCTACTTTTCCCCAGGGGTGAAATTCGACATTACTAGTGCTATGATCCAATTTCTAAACCTAAAAGGTGTGTTTGTTGGCTTATCTACTGATAATGCAAACGTGCACCTCATATATTTTGTTGGAAATTGCAATTCATAAAATATATCTAGGGTGGATTAGGAAGCATTATAACTTAAGGTTTTCCCTATTCTCTCTAACTGGTGAAGTTATATTATGGTTAGGAGAACTACCTCATGGGTCTATTACTACTTGGAATAAGTTGTGGGAGCTATTTTTAGATCATTTCTTCCCATCGACCAGAATGCTACAATTGAAGGATGAGATATATAGTTTTAGGCAACTACATTTTGAACTAATGTATGAGGCATGGTTTTGGTTTAATAAAAAGTTGATGATTGTGCCTAATCACAGAATTTTAGGAAGAAATTTGCTAAAGATTTTCTATTGTGCCCTAAATACTAATTCCAAAGCTATGGTAGATACTATTACTAGAGGAGCATTAATGAACTTGCATTGGGATATAGCACTAAAAATGTTAGATTTGGTCTCTTTTACCAATTAAGGGTGGCATACTTGAGAGGCAAAAAGAGGTGTCGACACTTACGCTATTGATGCTTTTGACGAGCCTAGAGTAGTAGATGATTTAGAAGCTCCAAAAGTTGTGAGCTAAAGACTGAGATTGGGTTACTGATAAAATAGTTCGCAAATATGAATTCTAAGAAGGTGAATTCTATTGGCTCATAAGGTAAGGCTTCTAGGTCGTATGATTCAAATATTAAAAAAGAGGTGACATATCTAGATAAAGAGTTCCAAAGTTTCCAAGACAAGGACCAATCATCTACTCAAGACAATTAGAAATTAAAGAAAGGAAACCAAGGTAAAACTACTATAGGGATAGATACAGGGATCAGAGCAAAGAAAGAGATTGTGACTAGAGGCATAAGGATGACTATAAGAAGAAGAGTAGGGTTTATATTTATCGGGGAACAGAGATGTTGATTCTAAAATCAAAGCAATATTTTCAAAGTTGGTTAAGTGTCAGGAAAGTCGAGAGAGTTTCCTTAATTAGATTAAGGTAGATATTTTGGTACTCAGCCAAAATATAGAATCACATACTAATACAATCAAATAGCTTGAGTAGCAATTTGGGAAAATGTCAGCCACATTGAATCAACGTCAACCAGGCACTCTTCCAAGTAATATTGTGCAAAATCTAAAAAATGATTGTCACTATCTAGCCATCACCACTCTAAGTAGTAAGGCCACCCTTGATCCCCCTAGGCTTGTAGTTGACGAAGTTAGGGATGATGTTGCTGATGTGGACGAGGTACCTAAAGAAAAACTAGAAAAATTAGTAACTGGTGTTAAGTAATCACAAAAATAATAGATGTTGATAAAGGAAAAGAAAAGTTAGATGAGCTGGTAGTGAAGACCATTGCATGACCTCTCCCACCTTTTCCTCAGAGGTTAAAGCAGAATAAAGAAGAAGGGAAGTATAAAAAGTTTATTGCTATGTTGAAAGAGTTGATTCTAAATATCTCTCCTCTTGAAGCTCTTGAGCAGATGCCTAGGTACACAATTTTTGAAGGATTTGGTGACAAAGAAGAGAGTTATCATTTATGAGGATGTTGGCGGGTTAAATCATCTTAGTGCGGTTACATCCATATCTTTGGCATAAAAGAAACATGATCTTAGAGTTTTCACAATTCCTTGCACCATTGGGACATCTAGATTTTTTAGAGCTCTGTGTGACTTGGGTGCAATCATTAACTTGATGTCGCTAGTAGTATTTAATCAGTTGGGATTGATACTTGTACAATAAATGACAATGCGGTTGTTGATGGTAGATTGTGCAGTAAAAAACCTGTGTTCATATCATATGATGTCTTAGTTAAGGTACACAACTTCATCTTTCTGGCCGACTTTGCTATCTTGGAATGTTAAGTTGATTTTAAGATGTCCATAATTTTGGGGAGACTATTTTTGGCCATGGGTATAGCTTTGGTGTATATGGAGAAAGGAGAGATTAAGTTCAGGTTGAATGATGAGGAGGTCATATTTAATATTCATAGAACCATGAAACAGCCAACTGACATGAGGGTGGTTTTGGTGATAAGTTGTGTTGATGACCCTGAGGCCAACCCTTTATCTACCTAAATGAATTCTAAGTAATCAAGGACCCGTATCGTGCCGCGATGTTTAATCAAGCATTGTTTGAGAGGTAACCCAAGGTATCTTTTTTTATTTGTGCATTTTTTATAGTGTGATTGATGTCAGATCTACGCACCTAAGGTGACACAAGTATGTTCCTAACACTCTTATTTCATAGTGGCCTAATGCATTAGGGGAAATACATATCTATTTGATGGGAGTGAGGCTACTTATGGGTCTAGATGTCTACTTGGGGTTTTTGTTATCGTGACTCCTTTTCTCAGAGTATATTCTTAGTAAAGTCGGCATGTCTAGGATGTATTATATTTTGTTTCATGTTATTTTGTGTTGTTGTTTATCTAGGAGGAAAAAAAGTACCTAAGGCAGTATATGTATTATTGTCTTAATTGTGCTTAAATGTGTTAAAAAATAACACCCCTCTAAAAAATTTGTTGTTGAATAATATGATGTGTATATATATTTAACCATTGGGAATCTCATTATGGCATTGGAATTAGGGACATAATAATCATAGCTAGCAGTTGCATAAATTGGATAGGTGGTAGTTGGGGATAAAACCTTTTGCCATGTTTGTGACAGAGGCTTACTTAGTTCCCTTTGTGTGTTGAATCCAGAACTTTCCCAGTTAGTCTATTGTAGGTTGTAGGATAATCAGTTAGGAATGGATCATAGGTCGTTCTTGAACTTAGTCAACTCTTAGCCTAAATGACCTTCCAAATATGAATATCCCTTGATCCCTATTTTGAGCCTATATAGACTATTTTTCTTTTTCACACCTTTCACTTTCCCAGTTTAATTATAATAAACCTATTTTGACTCTGGTTCTCCTTGGACATTATGCAACTTAACTCAAGCAAATCACCTAAGTTGAGAGTGGTTATCATAGCAATATGTGATTAGAAATAGGTATAAAAAAGAGTGTAAATGAGAGAAAAGAAAGTAACGTTAGGTGGTAGAAAAAGAAAAGAAAACAATTGTGAAAAAGAAAAAAAGGGAAAAAAATCAGAAAAAGAAAAATAAAAATTAAAAAAACTACACCCAACCTGAATAAGCAATAAAAGAATAACAAGGGATAAGTAAGGGTGAAGTAAAAGAAAAGTTAGATAATAAGTATACCCCTAATGGAATTATAATGCCAAGGAGGCTTAGTCACTAAAATCCTAAATGTATCATACCTGCCTCCAAGCCTACGTTATAAGCCAAGTAAAATCCTGTAGTGACCCTAACCTGACTGTCTAAAAACTAAGGTAAATAAAATAAGGGCAAGATTATGGTATTCTGTGCACATTGATGGAACTTCTTTGTGAGTGTCTCATGATTGTGCCTATATTAACATGCATTATTCTACTAAATGAGTGGGACTTCTTTATTGTGAGGGTGCATGGGTTGTATTGTTGGCTGCTTATCTATTCGGGTAGTGTGATTTGTACATATGCTTAACTATGTGTTGCTAATGTAATGTCATAGCTTTATTCCCTTATTTAATATTGTTGGGTTGTATTGATTCATGCAATTGGTTTTGAAAAGATTGAAAGTAGGAGAGGGTGATATTTTTAAGCTAAAATTAAGATTGACTACCATAGGTATCTTAGGTTTCCCTTAGTTAAGTATCATTGTGTTATTTTGTTATGTTTTTATTGCCTGAGGATATGTAGATGTTCTAAGTTGAGGGTGTTGATGTGCCATGGTTTCATGGCACTTTAAATGTTTGAAACCAAAAAATGCAAGTAATTAGGTTTGTTTTGGTAGATATGATGTGTTTTTGTGTTTATTTTGCAGGGAATTTGGCTTTGGAGCTTAACATGAAGAAATGGAGTGAAGATTGGTATAAAATCCCACCTACAAGACTACCTACATGGTATAGGTAGAACTTACATGGCGTAGGTAGTTTTCACATGTTCCAGAGTTGCAAACTTCAAAGAATCAGAAGTTAAAGTTACTGAATGTCACCTACGAAGGGTCACCTACATCCATAGGTACTACTCACGGAACCGTAGGTGCCAGTGCAGATGTAAGATGATCAAAATTCTGAGAAGCTACGAAAGTGGAAGTTTTCTCGTACCTATGAGGGCCACTTTCGTGGCGTAGGTGGGGCTGTAAGTTTCCACCAACTCAAGTTTCCCTATTCGTTCTGGTTTAGATTTTTAGGGTATTTATCTAATCTATAAATACTCTTATGATGTTTCCTTAGTCAGCTTACAAACATAATTCGAGATTTTTTAGTCAGTTTACAAACATAAATACTTTTATACTCTTACAAACATATTTTAAGTTCAAGATTGACTTTTGATCTTGAATTCTCTTAGTTTTTGGTTAATTAATTAATTCGAGATTTTAGGTTTTCTTCGTCAATTATTGTGAGATTCTTCTATGATTTCTTTATTGAATTTCATGAGTTGTTTAGCAATTATGAGTGGATAATTCCCTTAGATAGGGTTGTGGGAACCCTGGCAGAATAATGAAGTAGGAGAAATGTAAGATTTTTCTAGATCATTGTTTACACTTGCATTATGACCTTCTTCAGTTTAATTGTTTTCTTAGTGGTTCGCAACACTGAGAACCCATTTATATTCAAGATCGTCTTCACAAGAGAGATTGAGATTGGGAAAAGATAGTAACAATAGTGATTCAAGGTTATCAACCCTCATCTCATGACTTGAGACCCATAAGGTGATTGTTAAAATGGGAGAAAAGATGAGGGTTAGTAAGGGGATACCCTGAGACTCACATGGTGAAGTGTGAAATTTACCATCTATAATACCTCGTACTTCTACCTAGCTTAAATTTATCCCAAATATGTCAAAGACTTGTTTTAAAGATGAATCCACTTTTATAAATGTGGTATTTTAAAGATTTTCACTTTTTATCATGTGAGAAATTGAATAACCTTTCCATCGATACCAAATTCACCTAAATCCGATAATCGGGTTAGAAGTTATGGTGATTTAAAGTTTCAGTCATAAAACACCGTCATTTCAGCCAGTGGCGCATCACGCAATAAGCCAAAATGACATTTTTCAGTTTCCAATAAGACTCCATGATTACACCGTGTCACGGAGGGCTCCTAAATCCCAATTGTCCTTTTTCTAGTGAATCTCTGCGATGTCTCCACATCGAGCCAAACTTCCAAGTCGCAAATAAAGTGGCAATGCGATAGATCCGCATCGAGCCATCTCCCAATTTCCCAATTGTTAAATTCCAGAGACACGGCACGATAGCACCGCGTCGCACCAGCCTGCCAAATTGGGAAATTTTGATGAAAAATAAATATTTCATCCAGTGATAAAATAGTCTTTTCCCAAGGTTTTAACACATCCAGGTGCGGGATTTAATCCCTAAAAATGTTTCAAATCATTATTTACTCATTTTTTTTCAAATCAAGAACATTCTCTCTCAAGAAACAAAACCCTAGCTTTCAAGTAATCAAAGCCAATTCTGAGAATATCTCTAAGAACTTTAAGAAACCTACAATCAAGGTATGCATAGTGTTCACTCATGGATTTCTTTCATCCATGAGGCCCAAGAATCAAGTTTTAAATCATGTATTATGAATATTATGTTGTGGGTTGATTATGTTTATGTGATTATTGTTGTATGCTTCCCAAGTTGGAATCTCAATGTGTTTTTATGGAATTACGTTAGTATATAAGTTTAAATACAAGAATTGAGTGGTTATAAGGTGTTAATTGATGATTATACCTATTCCCTAAGAGGTGCATGTAAGGTGTTTGATAAAATTCCTAGAAGACTAGAAATTATGTAACATTGCTCAATTGTGACTTAAGTTATGGATTCGTGTTTTATCCTTATGTACAAATTACTCCCATGTTGTTGATGAGCAATGTAGATGTATGTTGAAAAGCTCATGATGCTAGAATGTGGAATTATGACATTGATTATATGCATTCCTTCCATGTACAAGATTATGATAACCATGTACTTCATGAAATCCCCAACTTATTGTATTATGAAATGTTGATATTGGTCATGTGTTCAAGAAGTGTCAAGTCTTTTCAATTTCATGCTATCAAGTCTTGGGGGTACTTGTACCCGACAATTTAGTTGTGTACCTAGAGCCAGTGCCATGTTTTCATGATATCCTCAGTCAAGCCTTGTTCAGTAGAATTCAGTTAGTTATGTGACTCATGAAAATTCAGTAAACCTAGTAATCCCAGTAATCTCAGAAAGCTCTGTACTTCAGTAATCTCAGTAGTATTTCATCAGTCAACAGAACTCAATGAACTTAGTCCAGTTCAGTTCAGTTAATCATGTTCAGTGTCTATTTAGATGGGATTAGGATTTAGCACTAAGTAAACATAAGGATGAAGACATACACTGACAGTTGAGGGTGTGATCCTTAGAAGCAATCTTTGAATTTCAAAACTATGTAGCCAGCATAGGTTGATACATCAACACTGATAGATGGGGGTTGATAAGGTCGATAAACACTATCAAAAGAGGGTCCCACCATTCTCTTTTGGGGACACTGTCAGGTGAGTGTCACTCATAGCTTGTATTTACCAGTGGCACTATATTGACACCTTTACAATTGGGGTTACAGATTGGACCCCAACCTAGCTATATTGCTTTATTTGGGGCATGTCGGTTAGATGACTACTTCCCACAGTTATAGGTTCAAACTCAGTCTCAGTAATAGAACTTAGATAGTTCTTCAGAATTTCAAGACTATCAGATACAGTCAACTCAGAATAGTACGGAACTTAGTTAGTTCCATCAAAACCTAGACTGTCAGATACAGTCACTCAATATTAGTTATATCAGTTATCATTACTCATGTTATCAGTAATCAGACTCAGTAGTCAGTACTATTACGAATTCAGTCACAGTCACTTATTCGTACATGTATTCTTACATTCATGTTATCCAGTCAGTTAGCATTGTTCATTCATTTGAACCCTTTGTATTCAGCCTACATCACTTGCATACTAGTACATTCAAACACACAGATGCATTTGCACTATGGTGTTTTATACCATAGATTCAGAAGCACAAGCTCTAAAGCATCGGTAGTATTCTAGTTTCAGCAGTCAGAGTTAGCAGTGAGTCCTCATCCTTCAAGGACATGATCATTACTTTATTTCTTTATTACTTTGTTTATTTTAGTAGTTGGAGTTAGTTGGGAACATGTCCCATCAACTTCTTATTCAGACAGTTTAGAGGCTTTCAGAATACAGTATTTTCAGACTAGATATTTTCAGACATTGTTTCAGTTAGGGTGTTGTCGTACCACATTATCCAGATATGGTTTTTATCAGATGTTTATCAGTTTTGAACCTTATGGCATCTTTTAGCCTACTATTTTTGTATTTATATAGTATATTATACAGTGTTCAGGTACATATATCAGTCATGGGTTAGCTTGTGGTCCTTTGGGGTCATGAGCATTGTGTAGCATTTTGGGTACCAGATTCGGAGTGTTAAACCATCGTATTTACAAGATAGTTGGTAATACCTAGCTTGTCAGATTCTACATATGTGACAGTGAGATAGTTGGATTAAGCATAAGAAACTTATGGAGTTAGGAATTTAGGGGGAACACCATCCTAGTTTTTATCTCAGATTGATCACAATCGAAGGCATTCATAACTTGTTACTTTTACTATTTACTACAAATTCCCCCCCCCCCCCCATTTACTTTTTTGCATTTCTGGCTACTTCAATAATGTAGTGACCCTCCAGGTTATCTTTTGTATTTCTGCTTATTTTCACCATTAGAGCTTTTCCATAGCTACCCAAACTCATTTATGACTTGTTGGAGTTGATAGTTCAGTTACCAGATAGTTCGTCTAGTTTTTAGAGCCAATTTCCTATTTAGAAATCTTCATTGGTTCCAAATGACCACCAGGCAAACACTACAGTAAAACAATCTCATATGCATATTCCGACTACACTAGTAGTTTCAAAATATAGATTTTAGGATAGGTATACCTTTAGTTATTGTCCCAATACACTCGAGCTCATTTTGATATATTGGTCAAAAAGTTGGAAAATGGGAATTATAAGTGTGGGACCCATATCTGGTCAAAATGACCTCAAATTGAAAATATGACTTTGCCATTGCATCTAGAGCATTGAATTTAGTGTGGCTAGATTGTTCATTTGCGTATATTAGATTCAGAATTAATCCCAAGGCTTTGGCGAGAACTTGGAATTTTTCCAAGTTTCAGCTATTAGCAAGTACTGCGATCGCACAAGGGAGTATGGAGATCACCATACCTACTCCTACACTCAAGTAGTGTGATTTCATACCCTTCTGTGTGATAGCCATACCTGATTACCTGGTATAGGTATAAAAAAAACCCTTAAGGTGCATTTTGGTCATTTTACACTAATCCTTGAGAGCCAAGAACCCTAAAAGAGTGTGATATCTTAGAATTGAGTCTTGGGGGTGACTTAGGATCTTGATTTAAATATATTTTTGTGAATATCTTTAGATTTAAGATAAGAATCCTTCAATTTCATGTTTAAATTTCAAAGTCCCTTAGGGCTTGATTTAGCCCCAAACTTAGCTTGGTTTACACCCATTTTTGGTATTTTTTATTCCATAAGCTTGATATCATGTTTGGTTGGTCTCGAAAGTGTGATTTTCCATGAGTGGAACCCACATGGAGTTTTGGCATAATTTTTGGACTGAAGCATAATGGTTTAATATGGGTATCAATGTTATCATATTGATGTGTAGAATGTGTTTTTGATAGATTGGTATTATTAAGAGGCTTCTCAGAAGGTGAAAGCAAAGGTGTAATAGATTGTTGAGCATTCTTCGGCATTAAGGTAGGCTAGGTTTAACCCTTCTTAGATTGAGCTACTTCCTAGTATATTTATGATATTGTGCTGGATTGGGAGGGGTTTTAGGTGTTGGTTTGATGAATTTCAAGACTTGGGGTTCGTTGGATTATTTAGGCTATTTTGACACCATAAGCTTGAACCCTTTAGCTTGTTCCTTTGTGTTTTAGATAAATTAGACTTCATCACTCATGATTAGTATGAGAATGACTTAAGTAATTAAATTTAGGCATAATTAATCTAGTTACTCATCTTTTAGAGGAATCTCTTATCTTGTGGCTAATTAAGGCTTGTTCGACATCTAAGGGTGAAATTAGATACCTTAAGCCTAGTTCAGGTAAATTGCCTAAAGTGAAACCCGATGAATAGAAGTGGAATCTTAAGCCACCTTAGGATATGACATGATATATTTGGTAAACCTTCATTCTTTTTAGACTCGTAAAAGGCCTATTAAGGCAATAATGAGAAATGTTGATACTTAATCATTATGTGGGTGAATTTGATGATTTATTTCTATTGTTATTTATGTTTTGATAATGCTATTATGATGATGGTTATGATATTTATGAACGGTTCAATTTTGAGTCTTGATGATATTTATGATCGGTTCAATTTTGAGTCTTAATGATATTTATGATCGATTCAATTTTGAGTCTTAATGATATTTATGACTAGTTCAATTCCATGTCTTGATGATATTTTTGATCGGTTCAATTCCAAGTATTGATAATTTTTATGATCGGTTCAATTTCGAGTCTTGATTATATTTATTCCAGTTTGATTTTGGATGATGATTAAAATACTCCATATTGAAATATGGTATTAAAATAATGTTGGTTAATATTATGGTGGCTAATAATAGAGGATTCCTAGTTGATAAATTGGTGATTAGTGTATATATAGTGGCTAGTTGTTGAATAATACTACTGATTAGAGGAAATTAATGAATGACAAGTGAATTATGGAATATTGTTGGTAAATTGCTAAGTGATGGTATAATGCCTAATGGTGATGAATTATAAGGTGATGGTTGAATTATAGAGATGGTTAGTGTAAATGATGCATATGTAAATTATTCTATCTTTGTGTGTACTCTTCAGTAGTATAGGATCTTGTGATGAGTTCTTTACTTTTGCACCAATTGGCATATAGAAGCCAATTTTGTAATTGTGTTTGCTCGTGTTTAATCTCTTTACGTTATGTCATTTCTCTTATTTTGGTTTATTTGCTAATTATATATAGTGATGATGGAGATGATTCAGGTTCGATTCTGTACCTTGACTTAGTTATGATCATCATGCATTATATCATCTTTATTTCTTGATTTAGCTTAGTTGGTCGATGATTCCCATTGAGAACCCATTGTTTTAGTACTCACACTACACTTCTATACTTTTTTAGTACAGATCTGAGTACTAGCATTCATCGTTGATCGGTGTTCGTGCAGAGTTGATCTTTCAAAGATAGGGTAAGCTCTTGGAGTTCTAAGTTTCCCATTTCTTTCTTCTTATTGTTATATACTCTTTTGTATCGATACATATGTATTCTGAGTCTTTTAGGTTGTATTATTGATATTAGATGCTTTTGTACTGGCTATACTAGGTCATGGGATTGGTATTCATGTGTTAACTTATTTGTCTATTTAGAACATTATGGTTGTTTATAACTTGTGTTCATTGAATTTGGCCTATGATAGGCATTCCCTACCGAATTAACCCATTATGTTAGCTTTGGGTTATGGTATTGGCTTACAAACTGGTAGGACTTACTAGATGCCATCATCACTCATAAATTAGGTCATACAAATCGGTATCAGAGCCAGATTTCATTGGTATTTTTGGTACAAGAGAAAGTGTCTAGTAAAGTCCTGTAGATCAAAACATTGATATCTATTTCCTATCTTTAGGAGGCTATATGATATTTTTAAGAGTTTTTTACTTCTTTCACTCATATTATGCTAAGATTTTAAGTTGGTTTCAGAAATATTCCCTTGACTTCACTTTTTCACAAATGGACAGCACACGTTCTACTACTACACGAGATGAGGGTCCTAAGACCAAGCCTAGGGATCCTTCTCCTATTCGTGGTTGGCCCAGAGATTGTGGACAGCCTCATGATGTGTCCCCAGCTAGGGGTCAGAATAGGCTGCCTTCCCCAGATCCTATTTTTTCACCTAAGCTAGAGATTCTTTCACCGTAGCTAACGGTGGGCTAAGGACCAGCCCAGGCTCTACAGGGTTTATTATTTCTTTATTGCTCAAAGATATATTGATTCAATTTTTATGGATAGTGGGTGGTATGCCATCTGATATGCACAAACTACTAATCGCAGTAGTACTGAGGCGGGGGAGCATCCTGTAGTTATGGCTCCCACAGTTGAGGTTCTTCCTGCACTAGTAGTTTCTTAGACGATAGTTGTTAAGTCAGTGGTTGGTCAACCTGCTATGTCTTTTAATGAGCAAAAGATGTTAGGTAGATTCTTGAGACTGGCTCTGCCTAGATTTTTTGGTGCTCTAAGTGAAGATGCATTTGAGTTTCTGACTACTTGTAAGGATAGACTTTATGGCTTGGGCCTTGTTGAGACTCGTGGTATAGATTACATAATATTTTAGTTAGACCTGTCTGCTTATCATTGGTGGAGAGATCATATGGATTCTAGGCTAGCTGGATTTTCTCCCTTGTCACGAACTCAGTTCCCCAAGATATTCTTGGAGAAGTATATTCCTCACATTCTTAAAGATCATTTAAGGGATCAGTTTTCTAGGTTGGAGAAGGGCTTCATAACAGTTTTAGAGTATGAGACTCATTTTCATGAGTTGGCTAGGCATGTGACTTTTATTTTGGATACTGAGTATGATAGGGCTCATTACTTTTTTAGAGGGTTGAGACTCTATATACGTATGTCTACTCAAAGTTTGGTCATTGTGGGTAGGTCTTTTACTGAGGTTTTGGATCATGCTCGAGTGATGGAAGAGATACATCATAAGCCTCAAGGGGAAATTATAAGAGGGCAAGATATCAAGGCAATTTCAGTGGGACCCATAGTAGTTCCCAATTCAAAGGTAGTAGTTCTCATAGTGGGTATTCTTTATGTCTATCTTATCAGACTCTGAGTTAACCCAGTCAATTAGTTTAGTCAGCTCTTCACATTACTGATGGAGGTCAATCTACTGCTAGTGATCACCCTGGTCAGGAAAGTGATCAATCTTCTAGGGGTTCATCCTCTGGTTGTTCTAGTTGTAGTGGCTATTCCAAGTCATCCGAATCTATTGGTTCTGGTTCAGCTCAGAGGGTGTGCTATGGTTGTGGGTCTTTTGATCATTTTGTGTGTGAGTTCCCTAGTTGTAGGGTGATTGTTGTTTCAACAGAGGGTGCTTCCTCTATTAGATTAATTTATTCCTCAGCTAGAGGTGGTTTTCATAGTCATGAAGGTAGTTCCAAGGGTACTAGAGGAGCTTTTCAAGTATATAGGATAGAAGGTCGGTTAGTGCCCAGCCTAGTGGCGGGCGTGGTCAGTTGTATATAGTACCTGCTTGACCTGAGGCTAAGACATCGGATGCTATTATTACAAGTATGATTTTGGCGTGCCACCCGTCCTCCCTTGATTTATTTGATCCAAGATCTACTTATTATTATATTTTTGCTTATCATGCACCATGATTGGAGTTATCTTATGATTTATTATCTATGCCATTACATATATCCACTCCTGTGGGTGATTCCTTAGTAGTGTATCAGGTATTCATATCATGTGTTGTGACAGTTTGTGATGTTGAACTTATTATTCTGATATGATGGATTTTGATGTGATTCTGCATATAGATAGGTTATCCTACTATTATGCGGTCATGGATTGTTTTGCCAAGACCGTTACTTTAGGCATGTTGGGCATACCCCCAATCATATGGCAGAGAGAGGTTAGTCACAAGCCGATGGGGATATATTTTATATGTGTGCTAGTACACTTATTTTGAGAGGTTGTGAGTCTTATCTTGCTTATATTTATGATATTAGTATGGAGAGTCCATCATTGGTCTCGGTTCCTATTGTTTGTTAGTTTCCTGATGTGTTCCCTACAGACCTACCTGATATTCCCCCTATCCTTGAGATTGAGTTTGCTATTGATCTAGTGTCTGGCACCTGACCTATTTCTATGGTACCTTACCATATGGCTCCTGCCAAGCTTAAGGAGCTAAATTCTCTGAATTAAGATCTTATTGGTAAGGGTTTTATTAGGTCGAGTGTGTCCCCATGGGAGCTCCTGTATTGTTTGTGAAGAAGAAAGATGGTTCCATGGGGATATATATCGACTATTGGCAGCTGAATAAGATGACGGTGAAGAACCATTATCCTATGCCCCGCATTGATGATTTGTTTGACCAGCTTCAGGGTGCAGCTGTGTTTTCTAAGATTGATTTGAGGTTTGGTTACCATCAGTTGAGGATTTGGGATGAAGGAGTCCCGAAGATAGCTTTTAGGACCCGTTATGGTCATCATGATTTCTTAGTGATGTCTTTTGGGTTGACAAATACCCCAGCCGCGTTTATGGATTAGATGAACCACATGTTCAGGCCTTATTTGAACTTCTTTGTGATTGTGTTCATTGATTAAATCCTTGTGTATTCAAGGATTAGTGAGGAGTATACGCAGTATTTAAGGATCATGCTCCTAACTTTAAGAGATCATTTACTCTTTGCCAAGTTCTCCAAGTGTGATTTTTGTCTTAAGTCGGTGACATTTCATAGGCATGTGGTGTTTTAGTAAGGTATTATGGTAGACCCAACCAAGATTGAGGTTGTTCGTAATTGGGCTAGACCTATATCTCTGACTGAGGTTAGTAGCTTCATTGATTTGGCTAGTTATTATAAGCGCTTTGTTGAGGGTTTTGATACTATTTCAGCCCCAGTGACCCAATTGACACAGAAGGAGGTTACTTTGCAATGGTCCAAGGAGTGTGAGATGAGCTTTGGAAATCTCAAGGACTTCCTTACGTTAGGCCTTGTGTTAGCTCTTCTTATTGAGTATGGGGGATTCATGGTGTTTTTTTATGCTTCTAGTGTTGGCCTAGATTGTGAATTAATGCAATAGGGTTGTGTTATTGATTATGCTTTTAGGAAGCCTAAAGTGTGTGAGCGCAACAACCCCACCCATGATTTGGAGTTGGCAATGGTAGTTTTCGCGCTTAAGATTTTGAGGCATTATTTATATGGTATACATTGTGAGATTTTCACCCATCATCATAGTGT
This sequence comes from Capsicum annuum, assembly GCF_002878395.1. Taxonomy (NCBI): domain Eukaryota; kingdom Viridiplantae; phylum Streptophyta; class Magnoliopsida; order Solanales; family Solanaceae; genus Capsicum; species Capsicum annuum. The sequence goes on from NW_025887000.1 coordinate 154,013, forward strand.
TAGCATCTTATGACCCAGAAAGAGATGAATGCTCGCCAGTGTAGATGGATGGGGTTGCTTAAGGACTATGATATTTCCATCTTGTATCATCCAAGAAAGGCAAATATGGTTGTAGATGCCTTGAGTCGCAAGGCAGTGAGTATGGGTTGTTTGTCTTGTGTTTCAGTTTCGCAGAGGCAATTAGAATGAGACATTCTGTCCTTAGCTAACTTGATGATTTACCTTTATATTTCAAATCCTAGGAGGATTTTGGCTAGTCTAGAGGTAAGGTCCTCACTATTTGAGCAGATTTGGGATCGTCAGTTTGAGGATAGGAAGCTTTGTTTCCTTCATGATCAGGTGTTGAGTGGTGAGTCTGAGAGGCACACCATTGATTCTGAGGGTATTTTGAGGTTTGATGGCCATATTTGTGTTCCTTAGCTTGATGACTTGATTCAATTGATTTTTTGTGAGTCTCATAGCTCTAGATATTCTATTCACCCCGACATAGCCAAGATGTATAGAGATTTGAGACAGCACTCTTGGTGGAGTGGTATAAAGAGAGATGTGGTAGACTGCGTAGCTTGTTGCCTTTGTTGTTAATAGGTAAAGGCCGAGCATCAGCTACCTAGTGGATTGACTCTGAGGTTACCCATTCCCGAATAGAAATGGGAATGAATTACCATGGATTTTGTTAGTGGTTTGCCTCGTTCTTCCCGTGGTTTTGAAGGTATTTGGGTAATTGTAGATCGTTTGACAAAGACAACATATTTCATTCCACTTTAGGTTATTTTTAATGCGGATAGATTAGCCCATTTCTATGTTCGAGAGATAGTTCGTTTGCATGGGGTTCCAATTTCAATCATTTCAGACCGTGGTTCTATGTTCGCTTTAAGGTTTCAGAGAGCATTTCAGGAGGGGTTGGTTACTCAGGTGGATTTGAGTATAGCATTTCGTTTGCAGACTGATGGTTAGTCTGATCAAACTATTCAAGTTCTTAAGGACATGCACCGAGCCTGCTTTCATGACCCAAGGCTACAACCTAGTCGCAACATGATGCTTAAGGCCACAAGTAACCCCAATCTAACCCATGAATTGGCATATGTTGTAAGTTACTAAAAGTTTATATAAAAAAATCCTGTGCGGAAGTCATTTAATAAAATAATTGAATATCAAATCAGTAGCAAGGGAGTCTGAATCGTATAACTAAAAACATAACTAACTTTCAAACTGTCTGAAAGACTCTAGACATGATGAGTTGTTCGGAAAGGTCCCCAACTAACTCTGACTACTAAAATAAACATGAACTAAAATACTTGAAAGCTTGATAAATACTATAACTAGTCCTCAGCTGATGAGGACTCACCAATGCGGCAGTTGAGTGGCACACGAACTGTCTAAGTGCGATTAGGAAACTAGGCATCTGGACCTATATTATAACACAACATAGCGCAAAAGAGAGTATACGGACAATACTTTAAATGTACTAGTATGCGAGATGAGGACTATTTGATATATATGTAAATTGTGCATAAATACAGGAACATGAAAATAGAATGCATGACCAAGCATAAACATGTACTGGAAAAATCTGTATAACTGAATAGCTAATATATGGACACTTGGTTATGCAAACCAGAACTGATATATATATATATATATGAAAATTAAATTGAAAATATGGAAGCTATTATTTAATCGACATGCCACAATCTGAGCTAATCGGGTTCCAACTTGTAACCCCAATTGGAAGGTTGTCATCACCTTGCCACGAGTACCGACACTGGCTACGTAGTTCTAGAACTTAGGGAATTCTATTAAAGTTCTCAGCTCTCTACTGGTGGGTGAGCCTTCATCTCTAGGTTCGCTCAGTGCTAAGTCCTTCTCCCAACTTAAAGACACTGAAGCGTAAGCTAGTTCATGCACTGATAATGGATATGCTCAAGTCATGGTATTTTGAAAATAACAATGCATGAAAAATCTAAAGTAATCATGAACATGTAAACTAATGTATTTAACATGATGTAATACTGGTTAATTCTCATTATAACAATGTTATAAACTTTATAGGATAAACATAATATAATTAACTTGAAATGTTGAAAATTGTAACCTGCTCGATCAACAAGGTATCGGGTGTTCATAACTCACCAGCATGGAAAGTAATATAATTAAACATGATAATTTCATTGTAATGACATGATAGGAAATTTCATGACTTGAACTCAAGAATCCAATAATTCATCAACATAAGAAGTTATCATGATTAGAGTACGAAAGAATACTTGAAGTTATGAGGAAACACTATTTCATGGTTGAATTCAAGAATTTCATGAAGGAAATTGCGAGATTTATACTTTTCATGGAATTGTAAATCAAGAGGAAATTAAATTTGAGAATTTTATGAAACATTGGGATCAATGGATGAAAGGAACCCATTGATGAATATCCCACATACCTGAATTTCTTGACTTCTTGAAATCAACTTGGATTTGAATCCTTGGGAGGTGAAATCTTGAAAGAAACCCTTGCTTTTAGTTCTTGAGAGTGAGAGGGGTATGGATGTCGTTCACTGACTGAGAAAGGGGCAAATAACGCTTATTTTATGTTTTTAAGTCATGGATAGGGATTTTTAAGAGGATAAAAGACCAAAAAGTCTTTCACCTTTAAGTGAACTGTACGATTTTTACACCTCGACATGGCACACTTCTTATCGCTGAGACTATCCATCGTGCTATGCTCGTGAAAACACACTGCCTCTATGCCACACCAATATTATGGAGGGTAACCTCTATGACACAACAAAAACGTAAAAGCATATTGCCTCAGAGTTTGATAATAGACCAAAACCTCATCCAAAAATTCTGAAACTCTTCCGAGACACCTTATTAACATACCTAAGCATACTTTAAGTTAAAAATTAATGTTTCAAACACGGAAAGACCGAAAAAAAAATCTTGAATTTTTTAAGGTGTCATATTTCATGGTCATGACACTTATATATGGTATTGCATAATTGATTTGGGGCCTTTAAACATATGAAGAATAGTTGGAAACTTACCTAGGATCTTGTGGGGCATTACAATATCTCCCCCTTGCTATCATTCGTCTTTGAATGAAAATTGTCTAAGATGAAATGCTAGGAAAACTGAGATTGTGCATTGAATACTTATGAGTTGAATCATGACTAAATATTTGAGAATCTGAAACATGATGCATGGACTAAACTGAATTCATGAATGCATGCTACAATATGAGGATGGTTAGATATCTAAGATAGAAAATGAGAGAATTAATTTAAGAAAACTATTATCTTAAGTTGAAGCTGAATTCGTAGGGAAATGTTGTGGGTACTTGGTATCAGCCTCTATTTCCCAAGTATCTCCCTCGATGGACTGATTCTTCCACAAAACTTTTACGAAGGCGACATTTTTATTCCTCAACCTACGAACCTGACGGTCAAGGATTTCAACTAGGACTTCTTCATAAGAGAGTTATCTTCCATGCCCATACTTTCTAATGGAACAACAGAAGCTGGATTACCAATACATTTCTTTAGCAAAGAGATGTGAAACACTGGATGCACTGATGCTAACATTGTAGGAAACTCTAACTCATAGTCTACCTTACCAAAATAGCTCAAAATCTTATATGGGCTAACATAGTGGGACTGAGCTTCCTCTTTTTGCCAAATCTCTTCACCCATTTCGAAGGTAAAATTTTCAGGTACACAAAATCACCTATATCAAATTCAAGCTCTCTTCTCCTCACATCTGCATAAGATTTCTGATGACTTTGGGCTATTTTTAACCTTTCATGAATCAACTGAACTACCTCCATTGCCACATATACTAAATATGACCCATCAAAGAAGCCTCACCTTCATGAACCAACCAATATGAGATCTATATCTCCTACCATAAAGGGCCT